>NC_056739.1:713098854-713188854 GCF_019279795.1 Protopterus annectens
GCCCATTGCCAAATTCTCATGGCCTCTCTGCATAGCTGATAAGACCTGGTTCCCCCTTGCTTGTTTATGTACCAGACTACAGACATGTTGTCTGTCTGAACTGCAATAGTCCCTAGAGGAAGAAGGGGAGCAAAGTGTTGCAACACTAGAAACACTGCCCTCAACTCTAGAACATTGATGTGCAGATTGTACTCCAAATTGGTCCATTCGCCTTGGACTGTCTGTCCCTGAAAGATGCCCACCCACCCAATCAGGGAAGCGTCCATGGTTATTGTCGCTGTCGGCGTGGGTAGCACAAATGGTCTTCCGCTGGAAAGGTTGCAAGTCTGAAGCCACCAGGTTAGGTGTGATTTGCATGTGTTTGTAATCAGAATTTCGTGTGTC
The DNA here is from genome assembly GCF_019279795.1 of Protopterus annectens. Classification (NCBI taxonomy): domain Eukaryota; kingdom Metazoa; phylum Chordata; order Ceratodontiformes; family Protopteridae; genus Protopterus; species Protopterus annectens. The sequence goes on from NC_056739.1 coordinate 713,099,239, forward strand.
AGAGGTAACTGTTGGAACGACCATTGTGCAAACAGTAGCCATTGTAGAATTCTCATGTGCAGTCTTCCCAATGGTATCGCAATGAGAGAAGCTGCCATGAGACCCAAGACCTTCAGAACCAGCTTTGCTGGGGATTTTTTGGACGACAGAAGGAGAGAAATGTGGCTTTGTAGTGAGACTATCCTTTCTGGAGGGAGCCTTAGAATTAAATGATGCGTATCTAATTCCGCTGCTATGAATAAGATATGCTGTGATGGCTGTAGTAAAGATTTTTCAAAATTTACGGAAATTCCGAGGTGAACACAAAGTTGTAGAGTGTAATCCCTGGCCTGTATCAGTTGACGCCGGGTGGTGGCAGAAAGGAGCCAGTCGTCCAGATACGGAAACACCTGGAATCCTAGGCGTCTCAGATGAGACGCTACCACTGCCATGCATTTGGTGAAAACCCTGGGGGCTGAGGTCAGACCAAAGGGCAGGGCTCGAAACTGATAGTGACTGGCTCCCAGCTGGAAGCGCAAATGATCCCTGGACGCCCTGGCCATTTTGATGTGGTAGTATGCGTCCTTCAGATCTATTGAGCACATCCAGTCGTCCTTCTGTAAGAATGGAAGGATCGATTGAAGCGTGACCATTCGGAACTTTTCTTTCTTGACAAAGGTGTTGAGGTTGCTTAGGTCCAGAATCGGCCTCCAGTCCCCTGTCGTCTTTGGAACTAAAAAGAACCTTGAGTAAGTTCCGAATCCTATTTGGTCCGCTGGGACTGGTTGGATGACTCTTTTTCTAGCAGCTTTGAAATTTCTATAGCTGCTGGGTCTCGCAGATGGGGCGGCACATCTGGGAGTCTTTTCTTTGGAATGGGAGTGGGTATTTTGTAACCTCTGGTAACCACGCTTTTTACCCAGTTGTCTGTAGTAAGATTCTGCCAGGCCTGAGGGTATAAAGCTAAGCGACCCCCGACTGCCTCCAGAGCAGGACAGTCGGGCCTCCTCTCAGGAGTGCTGGAAGGGTTTTCCAGGGGGTGTATCCCTGTCACCTTGGTTTTGCGGACCCCCTCTGCCGCCAGGGCGGTGTCTTCCACCTCTGCCCCCTCCTCTGCCTCTAGAGGGGGCATCACCCTGTGTGCCTGGGAAAGATCCTTGGGGTTTTCGAAACCACATTTTTCCACCGCGTTGCCCTTTGGGGTACGGTCTGGATGGGGTGGAAAAACGGACTCCGACAGCAGACAGAGTCTTTCCCTCCTGTTCACACCGGGTAAGGGTCTCCTTTACTTTGGGGCCAAAGAGAGTGGCACCATCAAATGGGGCGTTAGTAAAGGAAGACTTGAAGGCTTCCGCAAATGAACATAAGCGCATCCAGGATTGTCTGCGAAGAGCAATCGCTGAAGCTGCTGCCCTACTCGATCCCTCGGCTGCGTATGATATCAGCCTCATGGATGAGTTAACAATGGATGTAAGGGTATTGAGATGTGCTGTAACTTTCTCTGAAACAGCAGCATCTGTAGTACCCTGGAGGGTATCTCCCAGCTCTTTGATTAGATCCCTCTGTAGACGTGTAAAATGGGTCAGATAGTTCAGGGATCGCATAGAAAAAGCCGCTGAACTAAAAATGCGCTTCCCGTATCTGTCCATAGTCCTGGAATCTTTGTTAGGCGGATGGACAGATGAGGAAGATTCCGACATCTCCTTTTTCGTGGCCGCTGCCACCACCATGGCGTCCACTGGAACTCCCTTTGTGAGGTAAGCCTTGTCTTGGGGTGCAGTGATGTACTTATTAGGCTTCCTAGGGACTGGTTCCACCGTGTCAGGTGTCTCCCACGCCCTTCGAGCAATTAGCTCCATTAACTCATCGAAGGGCGGAGTGACCCAGGAGGAGGAAGGGCGAGCACCGAATGCCTTCAGCAAGACTGACTCATCCTCAGAAGGGGGAAGGGACTGCCAATCACCTCTCTGCTTTAGGATCTCCAAGATGTCAGAAAAGGAGACATCTTCTGAAGGTGACTTTGGGGACCCTTCTGACTCATCCAAGTCAGTATCGGATGTCAAAGATTCTTGTGGAGAATCTAAGTGTCTCCTCTTACACAATCTTTTCCTAGGGACTTCTTCGTGGGCATCCGAAGAAGCCTCCGAGGAAGAGGGGGCACCCTCCAGGGGTGGCTGAGACACCGGTGCTCGACGCTTGGATGTGGCCGTTGGTGCAGAGGAAGATAACGGTCCTTTATGGGGAGGAGGCCGCTTCTACTGATGTGGTTGTCTGGGTAGACAACACCTTCCTCATAAGATCGAAGCCCCGGGTCCCGAGTCGAGGTATCTCCCGGTTCAAGAAATGGGAAGAATCCCCGAAACAGGCACCGAAGGCATCGACCCGAGGACGGAGCCGAATCGATCCGAGCCGAGGCCCCGAGAGGAAGAGTCGGAACCGAAACATCGGTTCGACTCTCGCCCCGAACCAAGGATGGATCTTCGGCTCCGAGACTCGGTACGGATCCGGCGGAGTCGAGGTGAACGGAGCCGACCGAGAAAAGGACGGTTCTGGCACCGAGGGCTCCACAATCAGTAGATCAACCTCTTCCGGCTCCAAAGACTGGACAGGTCTCGGAGGAGGAAGGGATGGAGATAATGGAAGGCCTTCAAGTTTCGACACCAATTGGGTGGAAACAGAGATAAGTTTGGATAAGGCCGTATTCTCCAGTAATTTCTGCACCACACAGTCAACATCGGTGTCGGAGAGGGGCCTGGAAGAACGGGTCGAAGGAATCGAAGACGGAGCCGACCTCAACAGTGTCGGGGGAGGGAGCTCCATCACCGGTTCCAAGACTCGAGGCTCGGAAACTGACAACAGTTGAACACTCGGCCCCGAAGTCTGTGGAACCGGTGATCTAACTTTAGCTGAAGAGCTCGGAGCCGATGACTTGGGCTCCGACGTCTTCGATTCCTTCGAGGATTTGGATGCCTGGTCAGAAGCATCCAGAGCCTCTTGAAAGGAAGGTTTTAACAAACCTCTATCCATTAGTTTCCTGCGCCTATCTGTCATGACCCTCCCACTGAAAGAATGACAAATAGAGCAGTCTTCTTGCAGATGGAGAGGGCCAAGACAGTAGACGCAGGAACTATGATTGTCAGTTACTGACATCTTTTGCCCACATTGGCAACGCTTAAACCCCGATTTAGCCTTTTCAGACATGTCACTAATAAAAAATGAAAGGTCAAATCCAGTAAAAAAAGTCAAGACCGGTGAAATTGTCAAATCCAGTAAGGTAGTCAATCCGGTAGTCAAATCCAAGTAAGGGGTGGTAGGCCCCGAGAAGAACTCTAAGTTTTAATAAACTTAACGGAACCGAGTATCCCTCAACCTTACCACACACACACAATATATAACTAACCAACTTTATATAATAAAAGTACCAAGAAAAATACAAGAATAAATTCTTAATCTTATCTTAGGTGCTCGAGCTCGACCCAGTGATGCGAACGCTGCAGCGGCAAACTAGATCTGAGGTAAAGGCAGAGAGGGATTGTGGGTATTAGGTGATCTCGAGCTTCTTCTCGATGCAGAGCTTGCAAGCGGCCGACACGGAGCCGAGGATCGGCTCCGAACCCATGTGTAAGAACAAACGGCGAGATTGAACACTCTCACATCATGAGTTAAAATTGACATCCTTAGTGAGAGGCGGGGGAGAAAAGTCAGTCTTAACCTTCAACACAGTCTCTTTCTAATTTAGTAAATTCAGACACGTTTCTAGGGGTTGACAACATCCTAGAGACAAAGCCAATCTTGTGTTGTAGTGTACATAGTGGGAATGGTTCAGCAGTCTAGTAAGTTGATCCTTCAAAGGCTGCCTAGTACCTGGCTCTTTATCAAGAACCATTTGACAAAGACTCCTCCACTAACTTCAGTGCTAACTGCCACAGCCCTTACTACTACATTCAGTCAGTAAAAGTAGCCTGCACCTCCAGGAAAAGCTACCTTCATCCAGGTGGACTACAGTAACCAGAACTGCAAATGTTTCTGCCTGCCTAGACTAAATCACAGGTTGAAAAAAAAAAACTGTGCTTTTCTGCCTTGTATCATGGGAGCAGTCATTGCCATGCAGTATTTTACTTTTGTTTCAGTTTGATCTTCTTTCGGCTTTTTCCTGTCCGCTCATGATTGGCAGTGGAGTTTTACAATGCCGACTTGCCAGACCAGCGCCCAACCTTCCATGGAAGGTACACACATATGCCTAGGGCCAAGTTAGTGTCCAGTCCACCTATAGTATGTCTTTGTTATGTGGGAGGAAACCCACGTGAACACAGGGAGGACATGCAGACTCCGCACAGAAGGCACCCCAGCCGAGGATCGAACCGGAGAACCTCTTACTGTGAGGTGGCAACGCTAACCACTGCACCACCGTGGCTGTACTTTTTTTACAATTTGATAACCCATCCTTTTCACAGAAGGGCCGATTAAAATTGGGTCTATATTAATTTGTTGAAGGTTTAGTTCTGCTAACTTTTCTTCATCGATCCGAAACCACCAAATGTTCACATCTGTGAAAGATTTACATAGGGAAAGGAAGCAGTTGACCAGCAGCAGAAATTTGCTCTTTTCCTCCACTGTAGTATGATGGTGGAGTTGGTATATGTAGTTGGAGGGTTTGGTACAGTCCCCCCCCCCCTTGGGTGGGTTTGACAGACAGCTGTGTGTTATAGTCATATTGTTGGCCAGCAGCTTTCTTTCCCTGTTTAAATGTTTTTATATGTGAACCTTTGGTGGTTTCAGGTCACTGAAGAAGGGTTTTTGGAAATGAACCTGTGACAAATTGATATAGACCTGAAAAAATCTTATCCTTCAAGGTAAAGAACTCTAACTGGAGTAACACAGAACTGGACAAGTGCACTCTAAACTTCTGGAGATGAAAAGCCTTATTTATTACCTTGGTCTTGACATCTATTTTTTTTTTTTTTATACATGATAATAACAATCACTGCGTTACTTCCTCTTCGGTACTCCCATAAATCTGTTTTTCTTTCATTATCTCTGCTCCTCCATATCCACAATTTTTGCTTCTAGAGTTTCTCAGTGGTTGATTTGACTTCAACTTTGTTCTTCATTCCAGCTCCCATTCCCACCGGTTAATGCCAGTGTATGGTTATAGCCTGCTCCAAGTCAACTACTCTGCTCTCACCTTCTTGGATGTACTCGTGTTAGCTACTAATAATGTTTTGCAGCTTTTTTTTTTTTAAAACAAGTTACATAATTATTATGTACGACAAAGGCAAGGTTACATTCATAACCACAAGTAAAAAGAAAGGAAACCAGAACAGCGTGCATCTGTGCAGCCTGCAAAAATAACCAAACTAATCAATCAAAAAATAGACTCACAGAATGTCAAAACCCTATCATGACACTATCTTACCAGGAGATGGTTTCCACAAAGGCTGAAGATGATAAAAAAAAAAAAAAAACTACTTTAGTAAACACAATACATAGGATAAGTGCTTTCACAGAACCATGTTATTTGCAAGTAACCAGATTTAAATATCTCATCTGTGAAAGATAAGTGACAAAATTCATCCAGTCTCAAAACACTGTATTCAAGTTATTCCATCAACACATACAAATAAAACCTATGGAAGTTATAGCAACAAAAAACTTTTTAAAATGTGTTAAAAATCAGAACATGTTTAAACAGTTTTTAAAAAACCTTTGTGTTTTTATTTATGTATTTTTAAATAACACTTGCCCTCAACTTTAATATTGTAGCTACAGAAACCTGGTCATTAAGTCCAAGACCATAAGTTGCACATATCTTTAACTGCTAGAGGAGTTAATTGTGCTCCAGCTTTGTCTCCCAAGAACCACCTCTCAAATCATAGGCACTACTTCTAAAAGCCCAAACATGTATTTAGAGTTTTTACAAACTAGAGTGTGTTTATACAGGGCATTATTTAAATTGTTCTGTGAGATAACCTAAATACGTTCATACACTGTCTTCCTAAATTGTCTTTCCGTGTTACCTACATAAAATTTAGAATATCCATTACAAATTGCTTTATACACCAGCTGTTAAATGTAGTTTGTAGGGAAAACAGTCAAAGGTAATAATCTGCTGATGTTCATCATGTTTCACTGTTGCAGTCCTAACTAATGGGCTATCCGGCTCCCGGTAGCCCTTGGTCGGCCAAAATACCAAAGATAAGTAAAAATGACATCTATTGCCAAGGATGTCAGGGTGTCCAATACAAAAAGGTGGCAGCCGATGTCACTTCCTCAGTCTTCCTTGCCGTGGAGCCTGAAGCAGAAGCTTTTCATGCATGAGTGCCAACCTTTGTTGGTTTCCAACTACAAGAGTTGAAGTCTACTACAGCACTCTTACCCCCTCCTGTGCAGATAAAGCATGAATCTTTGGTCCATGGCAGCATCCCTGGACTTGCATCTCCTAGCTCAGTTTCTTCGTGGAAGGCTCAATGTTTTGGCAGACCAGTTGAGCAGGCAAACCCTGGATCCTCATGAGCGGCAGCTGAACAGAGCAGTCTTTTACAGCATCATTCAACGTTGGGGCACACCTCAGGTGGATCTTTTCTCCTCCCCAGACAACCATCTTCTACCTCTCTTTTGCACCAGACAGCATCTCAGCAGAGCCTGGAAAGTGGATGCTCTGTTCTTCCCTTGGACGTTGCTATCAGTGTACTGATTCCCACCTCTTTCCAGAGTATTAGTGAAGATCAGGGACGAATGACCAAGGACTATTCTCATAGCTTTGGACTGGCCCAGGCAGCATTGGTAGCTGCTGTTTCGCTGTCTCTACCTGTTTTCTCCTTGGCATCTTCCTCTGAAGCCAGATCTTTTTGGTTCAGGAAAGGGGAAACATTCTACATCCTCATCTTTAGTCTCCCCATTTGGCAGCATGATTCATTCCTTTTCTTCCTCCCTTTCCCAACAGGTGGTTGACATGCTGATGGAGGCCTAGCACTAGGAAGTCCTACGCTGGCAAATGGGAAAGGTTCTCTTAGTGGATACAGGCTAGAGGGGAATCTGCTTCTCCACCTACCCTTCCTCTGATCCTGGAATACCTGGCTGATTTGCTTCAGGGTGGCCTTTCTTTTTCCTCTATCAAGATCCAGGCTTCAGCCATTTCTGCTCATTGCTCTCTGGAGCAATCCTTTTTCTCTCATCCCCTGATGAAAATGTTTCTCAGAGGTGCTTGCAACTTAAAACCTCCCAGAAGAGCACCTACACCAGCCTGGGATCTTAATTTTGTCCTAGAGAAACTCGCTCTTCCTCCTTTTGAGCCAGCTGCCTCTGCAGATTTAAAGTTTCTCTCTTGGAAGACCGCTTTCCTCTTGGCTATAACTTCAGCAAGGAGGGTTTCATTTCAGAGCCACAAGCTTTGATGGCCGTGGAGCCTTTTCTTATTTTCCATGCAGATAGAGTCTCTCTGAGCACTAATCCCTCCTTTATGCCTAAGGTGGTTTCTAGCCTGACTCTTAATCAGTCCATACACCTTCCTACCTAATCCTCGAAATAAATGGTGAAAGGATCCCACATTCTATTGATGTGCACAGACAGCTCAGGTTTTACCTGGACAGGACTAAAGACCTTCGGAAAACAGCACATTGGTTGGTCAGTTTTTCCCCTGGAGCCCAGTGCAAGGCTGTTTCTAAGCAAACCATTTCTAAATGGATTGCACATTGCATTACTTTTTGTTATTCCTTTCATGGCAAAGCTACTCCTCAAGGGGTTAGGACCCACTCAACTCGAGCGGCTTCCACTTCTGCAGCCTTTCTAAGGGGTATCCCCTTACTAAAGATATTTTGGAGGCTGCCACATTGTCTTCTCTTCACACTTTCACAAAACATTATAATTTGCCTGTTTTCCAGAGCCAGGGCAGGGTTTACCACTGCTGTGTTGCAGGGCATTATCTCCAAACCTTGATGCTGTTGGTTCCACCCCCTTTTTCTCTGGGCTTTGGTAATGAACCCATCAGTTAGGACTGCAACAGTGAAACAAGATGAACATTGTACAGTTGTGTACACTTACCATAAATGTAGATGTTCCAGTGTATTCACTGTTGCAGTCCTGGTTTCCCTCCCTCCTTCCCCCTTTTTTGGTCCTCTCCTATTCTCTTTTCCTGAGGTACAGGCTGAATTTGTTTTTTTGCCAAATTTTTTGTTTAAGCTTTATTTTCTGGGGGCTCCTGACCGGTATGGCAAAAAAGACCGAGGAAGTGACGTCGGCTGCCTCCTTTTGTATCAGACGCCCTGACGTCCTTTACACCTGACGGCAACCAATGTCATTTTTACTTACCTTTGGTATTCTGGCCGACCGAGGGCTACGCGGAGCCAGATAACCCATTAGTTAGGGCTGCAACAGTGAATACACTAACATCTACATTTATGGTAAGTGTACACAACTGTACTTTCCAAAATGTACAGGTATTGTGTACAAGTACCTTTAATGCTATTTTTAATGTGTGGGGTGCTCAAGAAAGTAGTTACAATTCTTAGCTGTTTTGTATACGAAATTAGGTTTCACAGAGTATTGAAACTTTCATCATTCACCTTCAGTATGTTCCATTTAAGTTCTGTACTCTTTTGTTCGAACAATTGTTAAGTTAGCACAAAAAAATCTGTAAACTTAACTCTGTGCTGTTGGTTTTGTATGACTATGACATCATGTGGTGGTTGTTCGGCTCCCAGAAGAGGTTTGTATCTAGTATCCCAACCATTTACCACAAATGTTTTAATATTGTTTAACAATGACCATGGATAGCTTTTATTCAAGAACATGTCAACAATTAGGTCTACTACTGCCAAAAATATAATCAGAGCATATCCTTGCTGCCCTTATTAACTGTCCATTGAAGATGTTCTTACAAAAATGTGGGTGGCAACTACAGAAATCCAAATAACTATTAGAAATGGCTGGTTTGTTGTATATTTTGGAATCAAAACATCCTTTTGCAAAGTTCTTAAAAATCCACCTTATCCAATGTATGCATGTGAGTAAATTTAAGAAAGGCTATAGTGTTAATATAAGTTACAAATTCATCCGGGATCAAATTTGTGCCTTTCCAAAGAATGAAGATGTCATCCAAATAATGGCAATAAATGTCCCAGAATTTCTGATACTCTGACTCCATCACATAAAATTTCACCCAACTATACATGACAGGGTTTGCGTACATGGGGGCACAGCTGGCACCCACAGAGTCTTTATTTTGTCTAAAAAAAAAAAAAACTTGCCTTCAGACAAGATAATGTTATTGAACAAGTAATTAGACTATTGTTCAAATTGGTGAATTTGATGATAGCAGAATGAAATGTCAAGACCATCCTTATGAGGAATACTACTGAATAGATCTAAAACATCTATTGTGGAAAAACTCACTTGTATATCAAAAATTGTGATTGGACTTTCCTTAAAAAAAATCCCAGGAACCACTTAAAATATGTGGAGGATTGTTTAATTACCCCTTAAGAAGTTGGTCCAGAAAGACAGCTAGGTTGTGAGTCTTAGCATTACATGCAGAGACAATCAATCAGTAACGAGATGATAATGTTCTTGTGGACTTTTGAGGATCCCAAACACCAATGGAATAGAAGGATTGGTATTGTGTAAAAAAAAAAAAAAACTCTGGAGAAATTACTCCCTCAAGAACAGAATTGTCTAAAAACAAATCATTTTTTATGTGTAATATTAATTTAATTGATAGACATACTCGTGTATATCAGTGTCACAGAGCATGTTAGAAATCTGATTTATATAATCAAACCGGTTCACTATAACAATACCCTCACCCTTGTCTTGCTTCATAATCCTCAGTTCAGAACTAGTAGGTTTCATTCTTCTTTAGATTGAACTGTGTAGAACTTTGTTAATTCATACAATTCCCTATCACAAGCTTTCTCAATGATAGCTAGGGTGGGGTTTAGTGGAGGGTTGTAAGTACTCTTCCTTTTAAAATTAGTTGAGTGACATGTCTTTCTCACCTGTGTCAAAAGTGTTGTACATCAATTGTTGATTTAATGTCCTTATGAATAGTTTTAATCCAATCAAGGCATCAGACAAATTTATTGGACATGCAGGGACAAACTCCTATCCCTTTATAAAAAGTTTTAAAAAACATACACTTCCATTTTAGAATAACTGAAAATATACTGAACCCCTTAAAAGAATGTAAAATACCCCCATGTGTCACTTGTATCATATTTTCAGAGGTGCTGTTGACCCAAGGAGCAATTATCTGTTCCAACTGTTTTTCTTCTGTCCCTTCACCCTGGTCTTGATTCCTCTCCCTAGTGTCTGGGGGATGGACTAAACAAAAAGTAAACCTTCATTAGAGGCATCCCCTTCCCCATTTTGGTTGTTAATCTGCTTATTCCCTCATCTACCTAATCTAGTTAAACAGTGGAAAATTTAACATCAAAATTTAGACAAGTGTCCATCTCCTTCTGAATACTCTGGATGGGACTATTTTCTAAATTTAATATTATGACAGGTTTATCTCCCGCCTGTTCATTTTGCATGCTCTACTAAATATTCATTTTTCAATGGCAGCTTCTGTTCTGTATTCAACTAAAAACTGTACCAGAGCAGGTCTTTCACTTAGGAGTGCCCTATCCCTTTCTCTTTGCCTATTCTGATATCAATCCCTGATAGGGAATGCAATCTCTAACCTGCAGTCCAAAATGTTTTCTTGGCCTGTTCCCTTTCTAGTGATACCTTGATTCCTTTTTCACTTTTCTCCAGTAAGATCCAGCCCCATCTTACCTATTCTCCGTGTCCAGAATTGCATTCTTCCCTATTGGCAAAATCTCCTTTCTCTTGTTGGCTTAGATCTTAGAATAATGTATGCTACTTTATGAATATAATATATGTGATGTAAATCTTTATTCATTCTTTACTGTTAAGATTTAGATTCCATCCTTGGAACCGACATGGCCGTCACCAAGCTCACACCAGCCAAAAACTCTCAGCTAAGACCTACCCACCGTGCCCCTCTCATAGTCTCTTCAGATCTCGTTTTCTGCATTCCTCGTCAGACATGCCAAGCCTTCTCTCTCAAGCTAAGTGTAGCGTTTTTTGTGATTATATCATTACTTTCCTTTAGTCAGTTTTCCCTAATCTCAGAAATGTCTGCCTCTTTGGTGGGGGTACTGCCTAACGAGGTGCATGACATCGTTGCCTCTCAGCTGGCTACCCTGGAATCTATCTTTAACTCCTCGATGCACTTGATCTCTTACGCCACCAAGGGGGTAGCTCGAGCAGATGCATCAGGTGTCATGAGATGGCATGCTTGGATGCGTTTGTGTGATTTTGCAGACCCCTTTAAATCTTCCTTTGTCAATGCACCTGTTGATGAATCTTCCCTTTTTGTCCCAAAGTAAGAGAGACAGACCATCACGTAGTGAGAAAGACGGAAAGACCTTGTCTGCTGTGGGCATACATTTTTCCACCCCCCCCAGAGATCCTATTCCAGGAATCAGAGGGTAGGAAAATTGTAGTTCAAGAAGTTCCAAGGATCTTTTTGTGACACTCGTGATGAGCAATCCTCCTGGGACAGAGGGGGCAACTCATCCAGAAGACTCCCCTTTTGGGGCAGATGGGGGCTGCACCACCAGGGAGCTAAGGACTCCTTCTCAGACTGACCCTACCAGTACTCCTGAACAGCGGCTTGCTTTCATCTGGAAGCAGTCAGGGATCGATTTTCCCTGTACCTACAGGACTGGCAAATCATAACAAATGATGTGTGGGTGCAGAGAATAATATCCAGAGGTTATCATATCCCATTCGAACTTACTCCCAGACCCATAAAACAAATCCCTGATGTTCCACCCAGTCAGAGGTAGGCAGCAGCTTTAGAAATCGTAAAGCTGCTAAGAAAGAGTCATCCAGCCAGTCCCACCAGACCAGAGAGGATCCAGGTTTTACTTGAGGTTCTTTTTAGTGCCAAAAAAGACAGGGGACTGGAGACCCAATCCTGGATCTCAGCTTACTAAACAAATTCATAAAACCTCAAAAATTCCACGGTACAGTCCATCCTCCCCTTTCTGGAGAAGGACAACTGGATGTGCTCTATAGACCTCCAGTACGTGTATTATCACATAAAGATGGATAAATGCTCCTGGAGATTTCTCTGCTTCTGGCTGGGAGCCAATCACTGTCAGTTCAGGGTACTACCCTTAGGTCTCCCGACAGCCCCTGAGTATTCACCAAATGTATGGCAATCATAGTAGCTCATCTGACTACAGGGATTCCAGGTGTTTCCATATTTAGATGATGGGCTCCTTACCACCATGACCAGGAATCTTCTCATTCTCAGTCAAGGCCTTGCTCTTCGGTTAGGTATCACGATCAACATGGACAAATCATAAATGTCTCAAAGAGTACTGGAATTCATTGGAGCAATCTTCGACACAACGTCCTGTCAAGCTTCCCTTTCTCCTCACAGGCTCTCAAAAATAAGCCAGATTCAAGTCCTCCTTCCACAGACATTTGTGCACCAGCAAGCCTTGTACTACAGCTATTGGGATCTATGACAGCAACCATTACCTTAGTTCCACTGGCGATGTTGCACGAGACTAGTACAGTGGCTCCTGTCATCACAATGGTTGATTTTTAACCCACCCACTCGGCCACATGATATGCCTTACAAACCTTTGCAAGAAAGAAATGCTTTGGTGGATGAAGCCAGAATCAAATCTTTGGTGTTGACCGTTCTGCCTTCCCCAGCCTAGGGCCATGGTGACCACAGATGCCTCCCTGTTGGGGGGGGGGCATTTCCAGGGAAAGACAGTCCAAGGCACCTGGTTCCACATGGAGGACAATTTGCACATAAATGTCCTAGAATTGAGGGCAGTTCTCTTAGCGTTGCAAGCATTCCACACATCCCTTCCTTCCGGGACCATTGCAGTTCAATCGTACATGTCAGTTGTCTGGTACATCAACAAACAAGGTGGAACCAGGTTTTACCCCCTGTGTCTGGAGGCCATGAGAATTTGGCACTGGGCAATGGCTTCCAACTGCTTTCTCATAGCAATGCACACTCCCGGGAGTTCCAATCTTATTGCAGACAATCCGAGCAGGAACATTCTGATGCCTCATGAGTGGTCCCTCTGTCCTATAATAGCGGATCTGATCTTCTGCTGTTGTGACAGGCCTTAATGTGACCCGTTTGCTTCCTCCCACACAACAAATTCAGAAGCTACTTTGCCCTGATCCCCACTCAGAGGGAGTCACCGGGGGATGCTCTGATGCACGATTAACCCTTGGGTCTGCTGTTTCTCTTCATCCCGAAATTCCTCCAGAAAGCTCAAAGGTGGAGTAGTAGAGTGATCCTCATTGCCCTTGTCAAGTCTGGTTCTCTTTCCTGTGGCCTCATCTGATTCACAGCCCGTGGATCTTGGATCAGTCCGAAGGTCTGCTATCTCATCCTCAGGACTGATCAACCCCAATCTCCACAGCCTCAAGCTCACAGCTTGGTTTCTCCACTTCAGATGATTGCCAGGCTACTTGATATTTCATCTCCTGTTCGTGAGATTCTTCTGGCTTCACACAAACCTTCCACCTGGAAAATTTATTCTAATAAGTGGGTTAGGTTCTCTACATGGGCCAAAGATCATAACATAGACCCCTTTTCCATGCCTATTCAGATGATCCTACAATACCTGACTAGACTACTCTACTCTATTACATGCAGAAGCTTCAGCATCGACAATTACTGTGCATTTAGCAGCTATTGCAGATTTTCACAGTGAATTTGATCATTCTTCTGTTATGTCACACCGGCTGTGCAAAACCTTCTTGAAAGGAGTATTACATGTCAAGCCTCCTATCAAGCCTTAGGACTTAACATTGGTGCTTCAGTCATTAACAAGTCCTCCTTTCGAGCCTTTTAACTCATGTGATATGAATTTTTTGTCTTGAAAGACTCTACTTCTAGCAGCCATTACCCTCAGCTAGAAGAGTATCTGAGTTGCAGGCATAGAGTGTCAAGAGACCTTACTTGCTTTTTCATAGGGAAAGAGTGTCCCTACGTCCTGACCACTCCTTTTTTCCCAAGGTTATTTCTGGTTTTCCATTAACCAATCTTTTGACCTGACTGTTTTCTTCCATCATTCAAATCAAAGGGAATATCTTTTGCATACACTCGATGTTCATAGTTCTGTCCAAGTAGAAACAAAGTTGCCTAAGTCTTTCAGAAAAAAACAGATCAATTGCTTGTGACCTTTGCAGGACCCAGATTGGGTAGGCCTGTCTCCAAAATGACCTGGCTTAGAAATGCCATTACCTTCATCTACCATCAGAACAAAGTGTCTTTACCTTCCAGAATAAAGGCTTACTCTACTAGATTGATGGCTACTTCAGTGGCTTTTCATTCCAGTGCCTCTATGGATGATATCTGCGCAGCAGCCACTTGGCCAAGACCTCATACCTTTATCAATCATTACAAATTGGATTTGGCCTCCAGGGGACGAGCATCTTTTGGGTCTATAGTGCTCAGGAATGTCCTTCCTTAGGACCTGGTCCTAACAGTAAGGAATGAATAAAGATTTACAACATCAGATAAAGAAGTTATGTCTTACCATAATGTTGCATCTGTGTTGTAGATATTCATTCACTACTTCTCGCTCTATTTACCCCTGCCTGGACTCCTGGTGGACTTTAGGATTTCCTTATTAGTTAAGGTATTTTCTCAGAGCCTCCTACTGTCTCTCTTATTATTTCTATACTATAATGGTGGGCAAACTCGAACTGAGGAGACTATGAGAGGGGTGTTGTGGGTAGGTCTTAGCTGAGAGTTTTTGGAATGCACGAGCTTGGTAACAGCCGTTTCAGTTCTGAGGATGGAACCGAAGTCCTAAGAGTAATGAATGAATAAAGATATACAACACATATGGAACATTATGGTAAGACATAACTTCTTTGTATGGCTGTTCTTATTCTCCTCCTGCCTCCAAAATCTCACACACTCCTTATTTCTTTAAGTTTCTCCCTGCTTCATCATCACGACTTTCCACTTAAATTATAGCTTTCTGCTTGTGCTGTGTGTGTGAAACTTAACTGTGTAGCTCTAAATTATCCCTTCAAATCAGGTAATCCTGAATTGCCTTGTTCTATTTGGAAGGATCAACTTATCCCACTTGACCCTTGCCCTCTTCTCCTCCCAGATAAATTCCTTCAACTCTTTATTATTACTCTAACTGTCCACAACCTCCTCATTGATTGATAAAAAAAAAACATGCCTGATCTATATAAAACTAAAGGGACTAAGACTTTTACTGCTTGTATCATGCTATCCATAAACAAGTGGTTAGAGTTTTTCAGTTTTTGTATTTTTTTTTGTTTAGTCTCTTTGCTAGAAGGTCTGCATTTTTCTTCCAGTTCCTAGTGTCTTCTTTTTTCACATTTGTGGGTTTTAAATAACAGATATACTGTCACTGGCAAATGAGGTATAGTGACAGAGATTCAAATAACACTATTTAAATGTGGGTAATCATCAGGATTTGCAATAGCAAAAAACAAGGCATCCCAGTCAGTTTACTAGCTTCTGGAAAATGACTCCGCAGATGGCCCAAAGAAACTATCAGGTTGCAAGGAAAATACAAAGAAATAAGGAAGATAATAATCAGACACTCTTCATAAGGGGTGCCAGCATCAACCTGCTGACCAGGCCACAGAACATTAAAGGCAGAAGGAAGGGGTGCTTCCAGCAGCTTCTGAATGAAGAAAACCCCACAGAAGCTGTACTGCCCCAGACACAGCCTATATTGAAAGACGAAGATGAACTCATCCTAGAAGAAGAAAAGTTAAAGAAAATTAAGTCAGGGAAAGCAGCAGGCTCAACTAAGGTCACGGGTGATATAATCAAGATGTTAGGTAAGTTAAAAAAAAAAAGATTATGTTAGGTGAATTAGGGGAAAAATTGCTCCAGAATATATTGACAGCAGTATGAAGAGAAATGCTTACCCCAGATGACTGCAGAATAGGCATTCTACTGCCACTGTACAAGAACAAAGGGGACATTCACAACTGTGGACAGTATAGAGATATTAAACTTGCGTCACACAGCATGATAGTGTAATGGAGGGTGATTGATAAATGAATATGCACAGCAGTAGAATGTAAGATGGGAGATGAGCGGTTCAGGTTTAGATCAAGTTGCAGCACAACTGATTTTTGCAGTGAGACAGGTAATGGAGGAGAAGCTGGAGATGACAAGAGAGTCCAGGTGGAAACTCATAGACATGAAGAAAGCATATGACATGGTCCCATGAAACCTGATTTGGGCAGTCCTGGAAACACTGGTAGAATTCGTGCAAGCTATGTGTAGGGACTTAATGACACAATACAAACAGTGCTTGGAATCTCAGAAGAGTTCTTGGTGGGAATGGGTGTGCATCAGGGCTCATCTTGGAGCTTGGTAATGGACTGTATTAACGCACTGGTCAAGGGGAAGACAGCAACAAAGCTGCTGTTTGCAGATGATGTGGCATTACAAGCAGATTATGAACAAGAACTTCAGCAGACATTAGGGGAATGTATTGCAAAACGGAAGACATGGGATGTATAGACAAGACAGTTGTAATGACAACAAACAGGAAATCAGAAGAAGCTGCAAACTGAGATAGAAGGAACAGTTGTAGAAGAGATTAACAGTTTGAAGTATCCGGGAGGGGGAGGTTGAGGAAAAAGGAAATCTGCATGAGGAGGTTAAACCTAGAATCTGAGGGACTGTGGCTAACTGGCAGAGTGTGTAAGGGGTAGTGTGTGACAGAATGCCAACAGAATATGAAGATGGAGCTGTAGAAAACAGTATTGTGACCATTACTACTGTATAGTACAGAAACTTGGGCAGTAAAGGCATAGTAGTTGAGGAAGCTAGAAGTGATGGAGATAAAGTATCTGAAATGGGTGGTAACATGCACCCTGTGAGACAAATGAAAAAAAATGAGAACAGCAGAGCAGAAATAAAATTAGCTCCAATTGTAGAGAAGGTTAAGAGAATAGAATACAGTGAATGTTAAGTTGTCAAACTCGCCTTCATTCTTGCTGGATGGGTTTGGAGCCGATCCTCGGCTCCGACTCGGCACTTGCTAAGCTCGAGAGCTAATTTTACCTGCTCGAGGCAACCCTATATCCCATGATGCAAGGCGAGACTACCTCAGATTTCGTTTGCCGCTTCGCGAAGAGGTCTCTTTTTACCAGCTCAGGTAAAGTTTTTTGGATTATACAGAGTTAGTCATAGTATTTTTTCCCCCTTTTTTCTAGGCTTCACTATAGTGTTAGTGCTATTGTATTAGATATTCTTTTACCCTATATTCCCTTTTTCTTCCTTACATAAGGATAATTTTTCTCCCTCAGGCCTTAAGCCTCCCTCCCAGTTTCCCATCAGGAGAGTGTCTGTGTTTTTCAGTTTTCTAAGATAACTGTGTGACTGTTGTGTGTCTGTGTTTTTTGTGGACATACTATGTCTAAGGAAGTGAAGGTCTCAGGCTTCAAGAAGTGTGACTCATGCTGTCAGAAGATGTCTCTGACAGACGGTCACACTTCTTGTGTGTACTGCCTGGGGCCTTTACACCTGCAGGACCCCTGTGCCATTTGTCACTCCTTTAACCAGGGAGTCCTGCAGGAACGTAGAAACAAGCTGATTCTACATGGCTTGTTGAAGCCAGAGGGTTCTCTGACCAAGACTGGGTCGGCTAAACCCTCTAAGCCACCTAAAGCCCTGGCTGTGGTGCTTAAGCCTTTGGCGGTGGCTCCGACTCCTTCGGAGTCGAGATCGGCTCTGACTGGAGCCGATCTTTCCACATTGGAGGTTGTGGTATCGGCTCCGTCTGGCTCAGATACACAAGTACCTATGACTATGTCTGCTCCGGCTGGAGCCGACACATCTTTCTTTAACCAGCATTGGAGCCAACAAGCCTTTGGCTCCATCTGGAACCAAAGGGTCTTCGGCTCCGATGGCTCCGTCCAAGAAGAGATCTCGGTCCCCTTCACTGGAGTCGATTCGTTCGGCTCCGGGATCTCCTCTACTTTCGGAGCGGAGCCATCGGAGCCGATCTTCAAGGTCTTCCAGGCTATCAGACCATGATTTAGAGAGGGTGGTAAGTAGACTGTTGAAGTCACAGGCACTAGCCCAAATGCTCCATAGCCCGTCTCAGACGACTGCTATTTCTCATCCCCCTGAAATTCCTCCTCCGACTCTCCTTCAAAGTTCGGAGCTGGAGCTTCTCGGAGCGGTGACCGTGGGTGCGCCGGAGCCGATACTTCCCCTTTCGGCTCTGTCGTCTTAGACTCCGATCTCTTCCATGAGACCTTCCTTGGAGGGATCCGGTCATCGGGTCTCCCTTGTCGGCTCCGAGGGGGCTAGTGGCATCGGACCCTTGTCCGACCCCGCTCTCCCTCTTGGAGCTTCGGCATTGATGAGCTCGGCACCGACATCGGCCTCGGAGCCTTCCTTTTTGGTGGGACCAGGGATTCCTGTTTCTTTGGAGCGGGAGTCTTCTGGCCTCCCTGGGAGGGGAGCCTTCGAGGTGATGAGGAGTGTTCTAGCCCCGGAGCTGAGTCAGTGGTCTGTTCCATTAGCTCCTCCCTCTTCGGTGCCTGTTGATGTCTCTTGCCATTCTCTTGCTCCCGGACCCAGAGATCCATCGCCTCAGGTTTCCCCATTGGGAAGAACTTCCTCTTCCGAGGTTTCTCCTGATCCTGCGGGAGAACCCCCACGTAAGAGGACGTGCAAGAGGAAGCACACAGACTCCCGAGTCTACGACATCAGATACCGACTTAGATGAGTCAGAGGGTTCCCCACGGTCCCCCTCTGAGGATGTCTCTTTTTCAGACATCCTGGAACTCCTTAAGCAGAGGGGGAATTGGCCCTCCATTGACCCCTCCGAGGATGAGTCAGTATACCTGGAGGCTTTTGGATCTCGACCCTCCACCTCCTGGGTGTCTCCGTCTTTCGACCCGCTCATGCAAGTGGTGGCTCGGAAGGCGTGGACAGCCCCGGATTCTGTGGAACCAGTCCCCAGGAGGCCCTCTAAATTTATCACGGCCCTTTCAGACAAACAGTTTCTTACCAAAGGTGTCCCGGTTGATGCCATGGTGGTGGCGGCGGCCACTAAGAAGGAACTTGCTGATCCTTCTGTACCTGTCCATCCACCTAACAAGGACTCTAGGACCATGGATAGGTATGGTAAGCGGATGTTTTCTTCAGCGACCTTTGCTATGCGTCGCTGAACTATCTCTGTCACTTTACCAGGCTTCAGAGAGACATTGTCAAGGAACTAGGTGAGGTGGTTCAGGATCCATCAGCTGCGGGGGCTCAAGAAAAGATTGCCTCACAGCTAGGAATCCTAAATTCTATAACTAACTCCTCCATGCGGCTCATATCTTATGCAGCCGATGGAGCGAGTAGAGCCGCAGGCACAGGAGTGGCACTTAGGCGTCAGGCCTGGATGCGGCTTTGTAATTTCGCAGATCCCTTTAAGGCGTCCTTCACTAATACGCCCTTTGATGGTTCGGCTTTGTTCGGACCTCAAGTGAAGGACACATTGACCAAGTGTGAGCAAGACGGCAAGACTCTTTCTGCCGTAGGAGTCTATTTCTCCACCCCTTCAAGACCCTATCCAAAAGGGCAGAAGGGAGGGAAAATGTGGTTTCGTAAATCTCAGGGAGTCACGCCTGACACACGTGGTCAGTTGACCCCCAGAGGCAGAGGGGGTAATAACAATAGACGCCGCCCTAGGGGCAGAGGGGGTCCGCAGAATCAGGGTAGCAGGGAGCCTCTCTCTGATAAACCCTTCCAGCATCCCTGAGGTGTTGCCCGACTGTCCACCCTTGGAGGCAGTCGGGGGAAGATTGTCGCTATACCCAATAGCCTGGCGTTCCCTATCTCAAGACAAATGGGTACAGTCGATCATATCCGAGGGATACAGTATTCCTTTCGAGAGATATCCCGTTCCTCATCAGTCCCTTCCAGACGTTTCACCCAGTCTAAGGGAATTGGCAAAACTGGAGGTATCAAAGCTCCTAGCAAAAAAGAGCCGTCCAACTAGTTCCAGCAGACCAAGTAGGATCAGGCATCTACTCAAGATTCTTTTTGGTCCCCAAAAGGACAGGAGATTGGAGACCAATTTTAGACCTCAGCAAACTAAACAAGTTTGTCAAGAAGGCAAGATTCCGGATGGTCACGCTTCAGTCCATTCTACCCTTTTTGGGCAAGGACAACTGGATGTGCTCAATAGACCTTCAGGACGCATACTATCACATAAAAATTCACAGGCGCTCCAGAAGGTTTCTCCGCTTTCTGCTGGGGACCAGTCATTTTCAATTCAGAGCCCTGCCCTTTGGCCTCACTACAGCCCCCAGAATGTTTACCAAATGCATGGCAGTGGTCACGGCTCATCTGAGACATCAAGGATTCCAGGTGTTTCTGTACCTAGACGACTGGCTCCTCTCTGCCACCACCAGGCATCAACTTCTCAAGGCCAGAGACTACACCCTTCACATCTGCAACCAATTGGGGATTTCAGTAAACTTCGAAAAATCTTCTCTGTCGCCTTGCCAATCTATTACCTTTATAGGCGCAGAATTAGACACTGTCAGAATGTCAGCGAGACTCACAAACCAAAGAATTCTGGACATCCAAAAGTACGTTCGTATCATATTACTCAACAAGAGAATCAGGGCCAGATTTGTCCTGAAGGTTCTAGGTCTTATGGCTGTGGCCACTGTTCTACTGCCGTTAGCCCGCTTCCACATGCGTCTTTTGCAGTGGATGTTGTTCACCCAGTGGTCATTCCAGCAGCTCCCCATGCGACATGAGATATTTGTGACACAATCGTGCAAGAGTCATCTAACCTGGTGGATGTCTTCCCCGCAACTCCATAAGGGCCGACTATTTGTTCCCCCAGTCCCGGTTGCCACAGTCACTTCGGATGCCTCTCTGATCGGGTGGGGGGGGGTCATTGTCAGGGCAGGATGGTCCATGGGACTTGGCAACCAATAGAATACCATCTGCACATAAATGTCCTAGAGATGAGAGCAGTGCTTTTAACGTTGCAGGCCCTCAACGACTTTCTTCCTTTAGGGACTATTGCAGTTCAGATGGACAATATGTCCGTGGTATGGTATATCAACAAGCAGGGCGGGACCAGGTCCTACCCACTGTGTCGAGAAGCTCTCAGACTTTGGCAATGGGCAATCTCCTCTCATCGGTTTCTGATAGCAACGCACATCCCCGGGAAATCCAACCTCTTAGCGGACAGGCTGAGCAGAGCTATTCTCATGCCACATGAGTGGTCTCTCAAACAATCAGTAGTGGACGAGATTTTTCAGAAGTGGGGCGTTCCTTGCTGCGACCTTTTTGCTACACCCCAAAACAGCAAATGCCTAGACTTCTTCACTCTCTTTCCTCTACCAGGCCATCCCCCGAGAGACGCTCTAACCCAGGATTTGGCCCTGGGGACTTCTTTATGCTTTTCCTCCATACCCACTTATTCCTCAAGTAATTCAGAAAGCTACCGTATTAAGAGCCAAGTTGATTCTCATTGCCCCTTACTGGCCTCGACAAATTTGGTTTCCGTCCCTGCATCATCATCTCGCGGTACAGCCTTGGCATCTGGACCCAGTTCCAGATCTTCTGACCCACCATTCGGGTCAACTGCACCGATCCATTCCTTCCCTCAACCTCACTGCTTGGTTGCTCCACTTCCTTTCTTAGCCAGGCTTCCTATGATCTCTGACCCTGTTAGAGAGATCATAGTAGCTTCTCTAAAGTCCTCTACTAGAAGGATTTACGCTAGTAAATGGCAACGTTTTTCCTTCTGGGCAAAGTCTAGAGACTTAGATCCCTTTACTGTTCCTGTGCATTCAGTCTTGGAATTCTTAGCTGAGATTATTCAATTGGGTTCTTCTCCATCTACAGTTAAGGTTCAATTGGCAGCTATCTCAAATTTTCATGTGGGCTTAGCGGATCAAAATATTATGTCCCACAAGCTTTGCAAAGCTTTTCTGAGAGGGATATTTCTCCTAAAACCTCCTATCAAAGATCCCCCTCCGCAATGGGATTTAAATTTAATGCTGGCATCCTTGATACTACCCCCCTTTGAACCGGCTGCTTCATGCTCATTGAAGCTTCTTTCTTGGAAGACAATTTTTCTAGTTGCTGTTACTTCAGCCAGAAGGGTGTCTGAACTTCAGGCTCTCTGTGTCCGTTCCCCATATTTGGTTTTCCACAAAGATAAGGTATCATTAAGAACCAATCCATCCTTTTTGCCCAAGATTGCTTCCCAGAAGAATATCAACCAATCTATTGATTTGCCAGTCTTTTTCCCTAATTATTCTAACAAGGCGGAACAAAAACTTCACTGTTTGGATGTCCATCGTCAACTCAGGTATTACTTGGACAGAACTAAACAATTCAGGAAATCTGATCAACTGTTTCTTTCTTATGCAGAAAACAGGAAAGGTCTTCAGGTCTCCAAAGTGACCCTATCCAGATGGCTGTCTTCTATCATTTCTTATGTTTATCTTCTTAGGGGCAAACAACTGCCCTCAAAACCAAAAACACATTCTACCAGGAGCCTAGCTACTTCCACAGCTTTTCAAGATAGGCTACCTATTGACACCATTTGTGCAGCAGCCACTTGGGCCACTCCCCACACCTTTGTTTCTCATTACAAATTGGACTTGGCCTCCAGGGACAGGGCCAGGTTTGGTTCCACAGTTCTCAAGAGTCTGTTCCATTGAGCCACCCAGGATAAAGGTGCTAGGGACGCGGTCCCATCCAGCAAGAATGAAGGCGAGTTTGACAACTTAACATTTAGAAGTTATGTACCTACCATAACGTTCCATGTTAGTAGTCTTCTCTCGCCTTCTTTCTTGCGTCCCTCCCTCCTTCCCCCTAGCCTGGGCAGACCTTGAA
Organism: Protopterus annectens; assembly: GCF_019279795.1. Taxonomy (NCBI): domain Eukaryota; kingdom Metazoa; phylum Chordata; order Ceratodontiformes; family Protopteridae; genus Protopterus; species Protopterus annectens. The sequence goes on from NC_056739.1 coordinate 713,122,148, forward strand.
GTTGTACTCTTTTCTGGGTTTAGTTCACTCTTTCCATGAGCTCCCAGTAGGAAGTGTCACTACTGTTACCGGGTTTTGACCTGGTTTCTTCTACATTTAGTTTGTTTTCTTCCTTGTGAAGAAGTTTTTATGGCAGGGTTTTTTCTTGTAGCTACCAAACGAGATCTGAGGTAGTCTCGCCTTGCATCATGAGATATAGGGTTGCCTCGAGCTGGTAAAATTAGCTCTCGAGCTTAGCAAGTGCCGAGTCGGAGCAGAGGATCGGCTCCGAACCCATCCAGCAAGAAAGAAGGCGAGAGAAGACAACTAACTTGGAACTTTATGGTAGGTACATAACTTCTAATTCAGCCACATGTGCAAGAAAGAAGTCAATCTGGTGAAGAAAATTTTTATTTATTTTACATTTGTAGACCAGGATAGTCAGACTGGATGCATATCCATTTTCAGTGGAGGCCTGGGGAGAAAAGCTCCAAGGTTAAGCAGATACAGCATTACATAATAACGGCATTAAAGACTATTTACAGAGATTACATAAGTAAGCAAGTTTACGCGGTGGTGGTGCTACGGTAGCGTTGTCGCCTCACAGCAAGACGTTGTGCCATTCGATTTTCAGCTAGAGCATCTTCTGTGTGGAGACGTGTGTGAATGGGTGTACCTTCGTTGAAGGTTGTGCGTCAGGGCTGGCAAACTCGGCATGTAAAAAATCTACTGCCAATCATTAGTGGACTGGAGTTCCACTGTGGCAACCCCTAACTGAGAAAAGCCGAAAGACACAAACATAAGTAAGAAAGTTAAACAAGTTCCACAGGTTAGAGTTAATCCCGAGTATAAGTCAGGATTAAATTAAATTACACAATAAAATGGTTAACAGATTTTTACACATTCTAGAGAGAGTTAGCTAGGTTTGATACAGTGACATAGCCAGTTAAATGACAAATCTTGCTCGAGTCTAGTTTTAAATTGACCTAAGGTGGAAAGTAAGGTAATATCAGCTGGAAGAAAGTTCCAGGATCTACTTAGAGTTTGCAAAGAGGGAGTCACCGGCTGTGTTATTAATTTTGCTAGTCTGAATTAGTAGTTTGTTAGATGATCGAAGCAGTCTAGGATTGTTATAGGGGGTGATAATATTTTTAAGTGCAGGAGTATTGTCTGGATTATAGAGGATTTTATAGACCATAATCAGTTGGTTATACTGGATTAGGCTGGATAGTTCAAGCCACCCAAGCTGGTTTAGATTGATGCAATAATGTATCCTAAATGGCAGCCCAGTGGCAAACCTGGCAATGTGGTTGTAGCAAATTGAGAGTTTAAGGACAGTCTTGTTTAAATTTGAGAGTAGAGGGGATGCATACAGAAGGTGAGAGCGAGCTATGGCAATTTTAGCTGGAGGGGTTAGGAAGGCTTTTATTCTGTAAAGTGACCCTAGTTTTTTATTGATGGTTTTGATAGTTTGGTTAACATGTAGGTTGAATTTTAGATTATTATCTATGATGACACCTAATAGTTTTGTAGAGGGGTCAGGGGAGATTATTGTGCCATCATTTGAAGTTATGGTAAAGGTGAAAGCGGTAGACCTATGTGTTGGTGAAAATAAAAGCATTTTAGTTTTTTTGGGATTTAGGATCAGACAACGTTCAGAAAGCCAGTTTTCTATTGTATTAAAGGTGGTCTGGGTAGCTGATCATAACTACTGGAGATGTGGCCGAGCAAATCAGAGTAGAGTCATCAGCATATTGGATACAGCTGACTTTTGGGATGACAGTATAAAGGTTGTTAATGAAGATGGAGAACAGCAAGGGCCCTAGTACAGAGCCTTGTGGTACTCCATGGGTGTTAGGTAGAAGGTTAGAGAGTTTGTTCTGCCAGAGGACAGCCTGCTGTCGACCATTCAAGTAGGATTGAAACCATTGAAGGGCTCTAGTATCTAGACAGAATGTTTGCAGGGTGTGGATTAAAAGTTGGTGATCAGCCATATTGAATGCCTTGGAAAGATCCAAGAAGAGGGCTGAGGATATATAATTATTGTTGCGTTTATGGTTTATGTTGTTGGTAAAGGCTAGGAGGGCTGAATTAGTGCTGTGAGGAGGGACGGAAGCTATGCTGAGTGTCTGCCATAAGGGGATTGTGGATTAGGTGGTGCATGAGTTGTCAATGAATACATTTTTCCATAATCTTTGCAAGTGGAGGGAGTATAGCTATTGGCCTATAAGTGGAGAATTCAGTAGAGCTGCCTCCATTGTGAAGTGGGATTACATAGGATATTTTCCAGATGGTGGGAATTTTAGCTTGTACTGTGGCTCAATTGATTAGTATTGAGATGGGGTAAGCAATAGCATCAGCTGATTTTTGTAGGTACTTGACAGGGAGTTGATCAGCAGAAAGTGTAGTGGGTTTTAATTTTTTGATCAAGGTACAGATAAGTGAAGTGGCAACTGGTTGGAAGCTGAATGTGAGTAGGTTTCTAGGGGTGCTACTTTTAGGACTAGGGGAGCTAGGAGCTAGTTGGCTAGCTAGGGCTTGAATTGTCTCAGTAAATAACTGGTTAAAACTGTCAAACATCTTCAGGGGTTTTATCAATAGTAGCAGCAAGGATTGGGGTTGAAGTTTGTCCAGGATGTAGTAGATTATTTAAACCTGCCCAAAACTTCTGAGGGTTATTTTGATTTACTGTCTGTAACTTACAGTAGTGTTATTTTTTTGTCTTGTAAAATGGATTTTTTTAGTTTCGTTCCTGGATTGCCTGTATTTAATGTGATCTTGGGGGTCTTTAGAAGAATGCCATAAAGCCCATGCTTTGTTTCTAAGGGTAATTTTGAGTTTAGACTCTTTAGAAAGCCATGGTGCAGTTTTTGCATTTGTTCTCTTTGAACTAACAGGTGCATGCAAATCAAGGATCTCAAGGAATTTGTTGTTAAAGTACGCTACTGCTTCCTCTAAGGGGAGGTATTTTAGAATAGACCAATTACATGAGTTTAGTTCTTGTTGGAATTTGGCAGACTCAAAGTTTATATTGTTTCTAACCTTTCTGAGTAAGGGTTGTTGGGAATTAATGGCTTTGTGCTTAATTACATATGTGAGAAGGTGATCGCTTAGGACATCAGGGAGGGTACCAGAGGTGTACAGTTGGGGGTGACTATTTATGAGTACCCAGTCAAGTAGGCTTTCTTTTTGGTTGGGTTTACCTATCCTGGTAGGGGTGGATATAATTTGTGTAAATGCATGCAGGTTAATATGGGTGGTTGGGGATTCTGAGGAACAGGTGCCCCAGTCTATGTTAAAGTCTCCAAGTAGTAGGGTTTCTTGGGGGGTGGTGACATGACAGCCAGTGCAGGATATCTTCAAGTGTAGATATATTGTTACCTGGGGGTATGTACATACAGATGATATTAATGCATTTATTTTTATTAAGTTGCAATATGGTGGCAAGAATCTCAGAGTTATTAATCTGAGGTGGTTGTATTACATCTATGGCGACATTCAACTCAGATTTATGGAGTACAGCTACCCCCCCCCTTCCTCGATCCAGCCTGTGTATGTTGTACCCAGGTGGTAACACTTCATTGTCTGTAGTGTTAGGTTTTAACCAGGTTTTAGATAAACAGAGAATCTCAGGGGAGTGGACATACAGAAGTGCATGCATTTCATGTACCTTGTTGTTAATGCTTCTAATATTGAGATGACAGGCTAGGAGAGAGTTAGTTGGCCTATTAATTGTAGGTTTGTAGCTTAGATTGCAAGTAGAGGGGGTATGTGCATCTGCAGTGGGTGGGCCAGGGTTTGGGTGAATATCACCACCAGGTATTAGGTTAAGTCTATACTTGGTGATGAACTTCAGGAATTTATTAGTTTGTGGTAGTATTTGGAGCTAGAGCTAATGTGCCTGGGGTTGAGATGTTGATAGACTGAACAAGATGTTTGATAGGACCTGGTATTTTAAGTATGGTTGAAGGTGGGAGGATTTACAGCTGGGGTGATAGTATGGCCTTTCAGGACCTGAAATCCCATGAGAAAATGGTTTCCATACAAGGTATGGTGTGAACAAGAGGGGTAGTAAAGAGGAGTATATCATTATCTGTGATTCAGCTAGTGAGTTAAGGAACTATTTTACCTGGTGATGCAACACCAGAAAATAGAGTGGTGAGGTAAAGGTACTGGAAGGGGGATGGAAGAATGCCAGATGAAAGCTATTAGGTGCTATTGAAATGCAGGTAGAAGAAATTATCCCAGATGAAAGCAGATAGGATCTAGAAAGTGGGGGAGTGGCTATAGTACTATAAATTTAGAGGTACTGGGGGTGGGAGGGAATTGGGGGCAGGGAGGGAGCGAAGAGAGCCAGAGCGCAGCGGGGCTATTGCAGTTTACAAGGTTTCTTAAGGTGTCCTAAAGCTATAAATTAAGTATTATAGTTCTTAATGTAAGAGTCAGTTTAGTCAAGTTAGAGGGGAAGGAGGCAAACACTCAAATAGAAAAAGAGCCGTATGGCTGACCAAAATGGTGACATGCTTAATTACAAAGCACTGTAAGTGAAAGCTTAAATGCTTTTTGTGTGCAATCTACTCTGCTTAAATGCGGAGAAACTGATTGCAGTCCTGTAGACTCCATTTTGTGGGGAACTGTACAGTTCAAACTGAGTCACACCAGGTCAGCCAAGGGGGGAAGAGAGAGGGAAATCCTAAGCACCTAGATCTGAAAAACATTTGGGACAGACAGTAAGAAGTCAAGAGGAAACAATGGTGTCCAGCAAAGAGATGGATGGATTATGTGAAACAAGACTGTAACAGACAGGTAGGAGAATGTCACTGAATCGAGAAATATGGCAAGAGTTAATTTAACCCCATGTAGAAAAATGGTGAAAAGGGAGTATGATGATGAATCATCAGGAGAGCACAAAGCTCGGTACAAATGCAGTTGACGCCTGAGCTGCTAAGAGAGACCATGCAGTCTTTGAGGCTTCATTCCCCATGCCAAGAGAGCTGGCTTAAAAAAAACAAACTATGGTTAGCACCTCATTTTCTTTCAACAGACATCTTTATTAGCTTTTCATATACGACCTCTTAGATTTATATAAATGAAAAACACAATGACACCACTTTAGTTGCAAACATTATACATTACAAACACCATTGAAACAACTGTAGTTGCAAATATTATACATCACTTATAATGTATCCAGTCATTATCAGTTGAGCATTATACAGCTCATACAAAGCCTACCTCTTAAACCTTGTTCCTTCTCTACATATATTATTCCCACAATTCACATTTTTTCTTATGTAGTTTGCTCCTTTCCTTTTCTAAAGATCCCAATTCCAGTTGTTTTCTGTTACTATGTTCACTACTTCTAGTAAAGATGGTCTAGACTTTGATTTCCATTTTCTAGTAATTGCTTTTTTGGCAGCCACCATAATTAGTCTCAGCAAGGCTTTACTATGTCTAGGCAATTCTGATTCTGTATCATAGTGCAAAAAATCAACTCCCCAGTCAATCTAATTCACTCACCCAGCTTCTCTGACAGAGTAGTCTGCAGGAAATCCCTAAAGTCTGCCAGCGCATTACACTCCCAAAAATATGTTCCCAGCCACCTCTTTCTTGCCCATCACACCTCGAACATTTGCTATCCACCTGAGAAAAAAAATCTTTGGAATATACTTGGGAGTATAAAATACTTATGTAAACACTTGCAGGGAAAGATCCTAAATCTTCTAGACTTTGTTGCATATTAACACCTCCATTTCTTTCTGAGTGTAGCATGTCTGAGCATCAGTCAGAATGCTTGACCTGTTTTGTATTGGTCAATCTCCCTGCAGTAATACTCCAACATGATCTTTCTGGCTATAATTACCTGCAGAAAAGTCAATTGTGATACATAGAATTTGAATGTGGGTGCTGGATTGACAACATATGTAAGCATTTCAAAACTCTTCATGGAAGAAATGGACAAAATTGTGGTACATAATGCTCTGGTAACTTCCTATGAAATTAAAGTGTGCCATACCAAATACGTTCATAATCAAAGATTTATCACAAGACTTTTGTATATAAATATTTTGTATATTTTACAGAGGTCTGTGTCAGAATCCGGTTTAAGCCCTTCTGACGTCAATACATGATCTATGTACTTGAGAGAAATTGCACAGATCAGACAATTCACTTTCCTGCCTGGCAACTTACCAGACTAGAAGATGTACAGTTATACTAAGCACACCACTTAGCCCTTCAATCATTTCAGCCTCAGCTGTTTGTAACCTTTCTGAACCGAACAGATTCTATACAGTAAGTTTAAAACTATGTACTGTACAGTTAAGTATTACATGTATGTGAACATAGTTTAACTCACTTTTATATAGGTTAATTTGCCAGAACACATGATCTAAAACAGAGAACTTGATGACTTCCAAGATGGCTGCAGGTTGATTTGAGCTCTTCCAGTGTAAAAACAGAAACAAAATAATGCAATGCCTAGATGCCAGCAAGGAAGAAATTCTGAGAACCTGAGATGAAATCAGCTAGAAAATTAGAAGAAACTTTTCACAAAAAAGCAGTTCAAGTTTCAAATTTAGTATACGAGATGGCTTACAGAAATTTAGAGAAAAAAATAAGTCAAATCTACTCAGAGGTGTTTAAAATAAAAGAAACAAAGAAATGTAATGATTCAAATAAAAGGCTAGAAAAATAGAAGGAAATTTAACTAGCATTTCAGATCAGCCGAGACAATTGCAAAAATCAAAGATGAAGAAAAGAGCGACAGAGAGTCTTCTCAAGAAGAGCTGTCTCAAGGACTTCCAAGATGGCTGCCCATTGAGTAACAATTGTGTTAAAACAGAAACTGAGAAGGAAGAGCCAGTAAACTCGTACTTTTGGGTAAAATTTCAGTAATTGGCTAGTACGTACACAGAGTGTATGCCAGTAAAAAAGAAATTCAGAGAATCTGAAAGAAACTCAATCACAAAGGATGAGGAAAAAAACTGACTAGGAAGAATTCTGCAACTGTGCAGCAAAAAGCGGTGCAAGCTCCAACTTTGGTGCAAGACAAGGCTTCCAGTAACCTAGAGAAAAAAATAAGTCAAATGTACTTGAAGCTGAGTAAAACAAACACAGCACTGGAGTATATCAACTCAAATAACAAAAGGCTGGAAAAAATGGCGGAAGCTTTAAAAACATATTCAGAGGAGGTTATAAAACTGCAAAAAAAAATCAGAGGTCAGAATGAAGAAAAGGCTGGCTGAATGAGACTGCTCAAGAAGAGATGTTTAAAAAAATAGAATGAGAGGACAGCATGTAAGGAAAACAAGAGATTTTCTGTTGTAGCAGAGAAGCTGGAAAGAACAGACCATTAATTTTATGAAAGCACAAGTAAGCAGCTGGACTAGCATTCCACAGCAGGAGTTACTAATTGAAAGGGCACATCGAGTGTATGCTCTAAACCTGGCCATGAGAAAGCAACCTAGGCTTTTACTAGTAAAGATGTAATCCTACCAGCAGGAGGAGTTGATTCTAACAAAACTGTGACAGACGGACAAAGTATTAAAAGTGGGAGACTAGAGTGTTTGTGGAAAATGATTACTCACTGTACATCAGGCAGAAGGGAAGTACATTTATTCCACTAATCGGGGAATGTCAAGAAGCATGTGTGAGATTCAAGCTACTGTACCCAGCTATTTTTTAGAATATTCTTTCCTGGAGCAACAAAATTGTTTTTTGATGCAGTGCATGGTAGTGAGGAAATACAAAAGTTTTTTCAACAAAATCTGAATTATGAAACAGAAGATTCTGCTTCTTGTTCTAGTAATAAAGATCAGAGAAAGACTGTGCCAATAAAACCTTTTCCAAAAAAAAAAAAAAAAAGAGTTGACTAGAAGAACTGGGAGCACATTGGACATTAAGCAGAGACTGGATTTGGGAGTTGGAGATCAACAGGAATAAACAACAGGAACTTGGAAACTGGCAAACAAATGTGGGATTGCAAAGCATTAATTACATTTGTGAAGCATTATGGAACAAGAAAACCTGGAAATATTGGACTTTTTTTTTACTTTGTTAAACTTGTAGGGAACTCAAGCATATGCCCTACTTCCTGCCATTAATGCTTGTAAGAACATTTAGGAGGAGGGAAGAGGAAAGAGAGTTAATTGTAAATTAAAGTTTTGTTCTTGATAGTAGTGTTTTATAATGCAGGATATAATCTGCATGCTACAAAGTAAAGTTTTCTCAGTTATTTTCAAGTGTAAGGTGCCCCTGTTTTTTTTTCCTTCTTTCTTGTTCAGTTTTAAGAAATATAGGCACTACAATATACAAAATGAAAAGCCTGGTCAAAAGACCAGGATACAAGAAAAAAAATATATAATTTTTTAAGTATTGCATAGGAGATTGACTGGATTAAGGCCCTTGGCTTGACCTAGTAAGAAGTTTTAAGATAAACCAAATAAATAAAAAAGAACAGTGTCTAGAAAATAAATGAGTGCTTGTAGAAACAACTTTGTATCTAGTTATGTCTCTATGGAGATAGTCTGATAAAGAGCAATAAAAACAGAATACTTATTTATTTCAATGGCTAGGAGATAATGGTTTCTGAAAGCATTCAAAGTGTTTTCCCTGTCTGGGAGAGTAATAAAGATGAGACAAAAACCAAACAGCACTTAGTAGAAGCACATGCTTTACCATGCGTTTTAGCATGCATAATCTTCCCTTTAGGTTAACGCAAGTCTGTGAGTTTGGCTGTCAGTCTGGGACAGTTGCTCCTATTAGGTGGGTAAAACTTCAATATTTGAAGATGCACATAGTTTTGTGTGTTACTATTAAGTAAATAGGTTTTAGGGATGTGTTTGTTTCTTTGAGGGCTTTCAATAAAACAAAACATTTTGTAAGATGTGGCATAAGCTGAAATGGATACAACAAGAAACAACTGTATAAAAAGACCAAACTGCCAAACAGTGCATGCATGTAACATACAAGCTGGAAATAGACACTTAAAAATGCTATTACACATAAAACATGGTACTAATAACATTTTAACATAAATACACTTTCTAGATTATATTTAAATATAAATGGTCTCACACATAATATACAAAAAAGAAAGTAGTGAACTATCTTAAAAATGTAGAGTGCAAATAGCTATGCTACAAGAGATGCATTTGGAAAAACATGATCATGTTAATTTGATAAAGAAAGGTTTTCAGGACAGTTATTTAGTGGAATACATGGGACAAAGGAAGAGAGGAGTATGTATATTAACTGAAAGAGGAGGCTAGATTTTTAAAGAAATGTATGAAAATATTTTGCATGGAAGACGTGAATTCAATAGTAGGAGTTTAGAGTGAATTTACATATTCCCCATGAAAACTAGTCTAGACTAGCATAAACGTGCATTTAATTGAAAGTTTTGATATGCATCCTATAGCTATTTCAGACCATGCACCAATAATAACTAAAATAAAAATGCAGGGTAATGAAGTAAAAATGAGACACCGGTGCTTTCCCACCTATCTGTTGAAAAGATAGGAATTTAAGGAATGGGTAGTGGAAATTATTCAGGAGTTATTTCTTCTGAAAATATAGCTAGTGAGTGGGATAAAATTAAAACGGAGTTTAAAAATAGGGTAGAAATGAAAGGAAGAGAGATATGGTTAAGAAGGAACAATAATTATTTAGACAGACCGACAAAGGTTAAAGTATTGCAGAATAGGAGGAATCTCACAAAGCAAGAAGAGGAGCAGTGCTAAACAGAAAATAAGAGATTACCTCAATAATATGCATGAGTTTATAAAGATTGCTGTTAAGCAACTGTTTTTTGATAACTCCACAGCACAAAAACATAGCACAATGACTCGGGTAAAGTAGAAAGGATAGTCACCAAGCTTAGGCAGCCTATAACAAGGAAGATAAGAGCTCCTATAGAAATACTAGAAATTTCAAAATTGTTATGAAAGTTTGTATACAGCAGAGAAATGTGAATATCAAGAAAAGGTACAAATGGAAAGTTTATGGAAGAATTAAATATGCCACGGTTAGTAACTGAGCCTCATCTACCTCTAACAGTCAGGACAGGAGGAAATGAGATAAAATAGTGATGTATAACCAATCCACAGGAAAATCCCCAGGAATAGATGGTAAGCCTGTGGAAGTTTGCAAGATACGAATGAAAAACTGATAAAGATCTGGAAGGTTTTGTTTAACAGTATTTTAAGAGGAGTTAAAGAGAAGCACCAACATCCTGGAAGAAAGCGTTGGTGGCTATAAAACCTAAAGAAGGTAAAGACCCATCAGATCCAGCTTCATACAGGCCCACTATGATTATAAAGTGTGTATGTGTATAATGGCTAAAGGAATGGCAAAGGTGATGCCAAAATTAATAGCTATGGATCAATGTGGTTTTGTGGAGGGGAGGCAAACATTTGACATTAACAGAGCACTGATGTAGAGGGGAAAAGAATGTAAAAAAATACCACCATTATTAGTAGGTCTTGATGCAGAGAAAGCATTTGACAGAGTAAGCTGGAAGTTTATGAGCAAAGCAATTGAAGCATTTCTATTCCCTGATAAAATTATAAGGTTTATTAGGATGATATATGAAGGTATGGAGACAAAAAATAAAGTGAGTGGATTCCTCTCTGATAATTTCTTTTTGAGCCGAGGAACCAGGCAGGAGTGTCCTCTTTCCCCTTTTTGCTATTTGCATTATATTTAGAACCATTTGCAAAGCAATTTAAGGGTCTCAGAAATTCAAAGATATAATTGGTATGGTAGTCAAGAAAAGCTGGCTATATTTGCAGATTATATTATTTTTTACATGATAAAACCAGAAAAGGACATTTCAATGTTATGGAGCATTTTGAGACTGTTTCAAATATTGTCAGGATACAAAATTAATGAAGTTAAACAAAAGCAATAGCTATAACGTATGTACTCAAACAGGAATTGGTTCAGAAATATCCATATTTATGGAAACCTGATAAAATGCAGTACTTAGGAGTATGGATTAAAAAGGTTTCTGGTGTGGCAGCTAAGGATATGTGGGAAGAAACTAAAAAGATAATACAAAAATTGAGAATTTTGAAGCTCTGTTTTATGGATATGGATAGCAGCATACAAACAGTTAAAATGTTTCAATCATTTTAGTTTTATACACAGGTCAGGCATATTTTATCAACCAGAGGAGAAGTTGTGGATAGCAACTAATAAATAGCTGAAGGATTTTTATCTGGCAGGGGAGACAGCAAGACTCAAGTGAGATAAGCTGATTCTTCTAATAAAACAAGGCAGTCTGACAACCGATTAAAAGGGGCATTTCAGAACTACACAGTTAAGGCTCTTATACATAGCACAAGGAGAAACCTATAAATCTAAGGGTAAAGGTATGATGATGAAAGGGGGGAGGCTCAAGAAACAAGGAGAAACTGGGATTTTAGATGCAGATCCTTAAGGAGAATAACAATAACCATGCAGAATATTATATTCATATAGTAGCACAGAGTATTCTAACATGTAAGCCAACAACGGAATGCAGAAAGGAGATTCTGCTGATAGGGATGATTGCAATTGGTGATAGCGATAATAGCAAAGAATGGGGTGGAGTTTATTAGAGAAAACTGGCAAAAAAACAAGGTATTGGTAACAAATAATTACAGAAAAACAATAGAATGGGAAGAGTCCAAGAGTTTATTTGGACTGAAGGCTATATAGTTTGCCTTCCCTATCGAGGACTGATATCAGAGAATAGGCAGAAAGAAATAGGGGATCCTAAGTGAAAGAGCAACACTGGTAGAGTTTTAGTACAATCTAGAAAAGAAGCTGCCATTAAAAAATGGATAATTAATACAGCATATAAATATTGCATAAACTATAAGAATCAATTAGAGGAAGTTAGAAAGGATTGGATAAACAATTCACAAATAAACAATTGAGGAGAAATGTCTCCCAAATATGCCATAGTGTCTAGAAGATTTAGGACCTTTGCTTAGAAGTGTTTACATAGGTATTTTTATACCCCAAGTAGACTCCAAATTTTTTTCCTCAGGTAGATAGCAAATGGAGGTGTGATGGGGAGAAAGAGGCAATTAGGAACATATTTTCTGGGAATGTAATGAGTTGGCAGACTTTGAAAATTCACTGGAGACCACTATCAGAAATACTGGGTGAACAAATTGGTATGACTATGGAAATTACTTTTTGAGCTATAATACAGAATTGGAATTGCCCAGATATAGTAAGGCCTTGCTGAGTTTAATTATGCTGGCTGCCAAAACAACAATTACTAGGAAATGGAAATCAAAGTCTGAACCAACTGTACTTAGAAGTAGTAACTCATTATTTCAAATAAATACTGACCTTTTACCGTTTCGTGGTGGTCGTGTCCAGTTTTATATTCATTCAATTACTAGGAAATGGAAATCAAAGTCTGAACCAACTGTACTTAGAAGTAGTAACTACAGTAACAGAGATAAAATAACTGGAAATAGGATCTTTAGAAAAGGGTATGAGCAAATTACATAGAAAAAATAGGAATTGTGGGAAGAATACATGCAGATGAGGAATGAGGTGTAAGAAAAGGCAGGATTTGAATGAGCTATATAATGTTTGACACTGACTAGCTAGATTATAAGTGATGTATAATGTTTGCAACTAAAATTATGTCATCATGGTTTGTTGTCATTTATATAAATGTATGATTGCCTATGTCATAAGTGATAATTTAATAAATATGTTTCTTGTTTAATAATAAAAAAGAAGAGCTCACTCAAAAGATAGCATAGAAGACAGCATGAGCAGAGAAAACTTGAGTTTTTTTGCTGTAGGAAAGAAATTGGAAGTAACAGACTGTATTACTTTTATGAACGTATGAATTAGCAACTGGACTGGTATTCCATAGCAGGATTTGTTAATTGAGAGGGTGCATCATGTGTATGCTCTAAACCTGGTCAATAGAAAACAGCCAAGAGCTACCTTGGTAAATATGCAATCACGGCAACAGCAAGAATGGATCCTGACAACATTGTGGAAAAGTATGACAAAATGAGGACAACAGAGGGGTTGTAGAAAATTATTATTCACTGTACACCAGCCAGAAGAGAAGCAAATTTATCCCAGCAATCCAGGAATGTCAAGAAACTAGTGTTATTCAAAATGCTGTATCCTTCTGTCGTCCAAATATTTTTTTCTAGAGGATCAAAGAAAGGGGAAATGAGGCTAAGGAGGAAATAAAAACATTTATCCAACAGAGTGAGCCAACAAGTATACGAGGACTCTGCTTCTCATTCTTCTGACAACAAAGCTCATAGAGAAACTTTGCCACTGAAAAATGTTCCAGTGTCCCGAAGGAACATACTTGTGAAATAGAAAAAGCACAGGAGTTGACTAGAAGAATCAGGAGTACCTTGGCCTTGAACCAGTGTCTGGTGATGGGAGATGGAGCTGATCAAGAATACAACTAGCAACATTGAAATTAGTGAATACATGGAAAACTATAAAGCATCAATCATACTTGTGAAATCTGGCTTTGCAAGAAAAAGTGGCCTAGAAAGACTGGAATTTTCCTGACTGTGTTAAAACTTGTGGGTGGACCGTCAAGCATATACCACCCTTTATGTCATTAATATTTAGAAGGATACTTAACGGAAAACTGTAAGTAAAATAATTAATATTGTATAAAACATTTCATGAAGTAAATTGCATGTTATATTCTAAAGCAGTTTTATACAATGTGTCGTCAGGGGTATTTTAAATGTGTGGGGCCTTTCAGTGACTGCAGTATATGTTAAAGAGATTAAAGTGAGTGAGTATTCCTTCTTAGTTATAAGATATACAACCTTTAGAATGTAACAAGATAGGGAAAGATGGACAAAACCAAAATTTGAGTTAATATAATGTGATCTTGGGATGGTGTGTAAACTGTGTACAGATTATACTATTTGTAGAATTAAGGGAATTGTTTTACAAAGGTGGATGTCTGGATGGATGTCCTTAGCTTGAGCTATGAACATTTTAAATCAAAAAGACAAAGATAAAAACATGTAAGGCATGAAAAATGTTAACGTTCTTGAATCTACAAAGTTATTAGCTTGTTTCCATTGGAAATGTTCTCAGTGGGAGACATGAAGTCTGCAGTAGAAGGTAGTTGGCTAGGCAAAGTCCAATTGTGTTCTGAGTGAAATGTACAAAGATTCCTTTAAGCATCTGCAAAGCTGTTAGCTTTTCTCATTGCGGACTACTTTTACTAGGAGACTAGGTGTATGCAGGTGTAAGCAATTAAACTTGAGTCTATATTACATGAACGAAAGTTCATATAATCAAATGCCGTAAATACTGAAAATACTGGACTTAGAACCCTTTATTGTGGGGGGCTGCAACCCCCCCTAATTACATATACCAACCTCCAAGATCGCACTACAGTGAGGAAAGGGCAACTTTCCTGATCTTCACTGTACCGCGATCTCACAAAAATACATTGATGAATGCCATTTTCATGTATACAGTTGTTCGATATTGTTGGACTTCCGTTCTTGTAATAGGGAACCCTTAAACTTGAAAGTTCTGATCACTCCTTGCTGAGACAAATGCAAACTTTAAAAATACAGTGGCAGGCAGTTCAGTGAAAAAAATACAAGTCTAGAATTGGGAAAGATGAATAAATAATATCCTCTCAGCAGCCTTAATAATCTAATGTATTTAACAGAGCATGCACAATTTAGTTATGTCTAAAGTTAGCCAGACCCCTTTTTATTATGGTTAAGAGTTTGTGTTTTCTGAAGGGAAAGGAAAGGAAAGCAAGCAAGGTATTGTTGACATCTGTGACAGAAAGTAAGACAAGTTAAGTACAAACAGCAATCAGTAAGTGGGAAGATGGGCTATAACCTGCACCTTCGCATAGGTAACCCTAATTTTAGATTTGGTAATGCCCATGGGTGCAGACATCAATTTGGTGCAAGTGCACCTATCTGACGGGTTAAACTTAATTTGTTGAAAATGTACATAGCTTTGTGTGCTTGTTCTAAGTTAAGGGATAGGGTTCTGAAAATGTAGTATATTTTAATTTGAAGGATTTTCATTTAAGCTAAACATCTTGAAGAATGTGACATAGGTCCAAATGGAGATGAAAATAAACAACTGTATAAAAGATTCAAATGGAGATGAAAATAAACAACCATATAAAAGATCAGCTGGCCAAATAGTGTGTGAATATAAAAGAAAAGTTGGAAATACATATTTAAAAAAGCTGTTATATGTAATAGTTGGGAACAATAGCTTTTTATTATAATGGCTACTCTAGCCATACTGGAATGAAATTTAAATGGCTTTACAACTAAAGACAAAAAAGAATACTGAATTATGTTAAGAACTGTAGAGTACAAATATCAATACTGTATGAAACACAGTCATGTGTAACAGGTGTGAATAATAGCATTTTATCATAATGACTACTCTGTCCATGGTATCTTGGAATGTAAATGGGCTTAACAGATACAAACAAAAGGAAGGCATACCGAATTATATTAAGAAATGGAGGGTGGAAATAATGCTGCAGGAGAAACATTTTGATAGAAATGAGCATGTGCATTTGATAAAGAAAGGATTTATGAATGGATATTCAGCAGAATATCCGTGACAAAGGAAAAGAGAGTAATAATACTAATTGCTAGAAGAACTCCAATAGAACACAAAGACAACTGTAGATTTGTGGTAGTAAGGGGCAATTAGCAAGGGAGGAGGATTAAGCTGGAATATATTTATTTGATCTAAACTGCTATTATGGAGGTTAATAACATTTTGGTTAAAATAATCGGCTTTCAGCAGGGAATATTATAGGTGGGGACTAAAACTTGATTCGCAATAGTGAAGCTGTATTGGGGTACCTAGAAGGAAAATATTACAGACAGTGCCGATTTCTGAAGAAATTTCTGAAAATATTTGTGATGGAAGATGTGAATTTAGTGGTAGGAACTCAGACTGAATTTCCATATTATTCACCAATATGCAATAACTGGGCTAGACCAGATGGAAATTATATGTCATAGGAACATCTGCATTTAATTTAAACCTTCAGCGCACATCCAATAATTATTTCAGATGATACACCAATAAAATGTAAGATGAAAAATATGGAGTAATGAAGAAAACTGAGGCACTTGCACTTTCCTTCTTACCTGTTAGAAGGCAAGCATTTAAGGAATGTGCAGTGGAACAGAACATATTCAAGAGTTATTAGAGAATATAGAAATTTCTTCAGAAGGAATAGCCACTGAATGGAATAAAATGAAAATGGAGTTTAAAAATAGAATACAACTAAGAGAGAAAGAGATATGGTTAAGAAGTAATAGGAATTATTTAGAAAGGCTGGCAAAATTTAAAGTAATGCCAAATAATGGGAATGTCACATAAGAAGACAGGCAACTGCAGAGTGCTGAAGAGAAAATAATGTGGTATTTGCATAGTACACATGCATTTATAATGATTGCTGTTATGCAACTATCTCTTTTTAAGATAAAACTCCAGAGCACAAAAACTTTTAGCACATTGACTTCCAGGAAGTAGAAACGGTTGTTGCCAAACTTAGGGCACCTGTGACAAGAAAAATAACCAGAGAACCTATATAGGTTTTAGACATATTTTAGAAATGTTATGAAAATTTGTATGAAGCAAAGGAATGTAGAAGCTGAAAAGAAGCACAACTGGAAATATTTTTGAAAGACTTCATTATGTCAAGGTTAAAGAAAGAAGAGGCTCAACACACAGATATGACAGGAGGAGGAGATGAGATAAAAATGGTGATGTATAATCTACAGGGAAGTGTCTAGGAACATATGACATTCATGTGGATGTTTGGAAGTTAATAAGGAAGAAACTGATATTTGGAAGGTTTTGTTTAATATAATTTTAAGAGGAATGGAAGCACCAGCATCTTGGAAGAAATCTCTGGTGGCTGCGTTACCAAAAGATTCTTCATCTCCAGTTTCATATAGGCCCACTTCAATATTGAACCATTATTATAAATCATTTGTTTATACTGCCTAAGAGAATGGCAAAGATGTTGACAAAATTGATAGATATGGATCAATGTGATTTTGTATAGGGGAGACAAACATTTGATAACTTTAACAGAATAATGCTTATCTAGAGGGAAACAGAATGCAGGAATGTACCACTGTTGATTGTGTCTTGATGCAGAGAAAGCATTCAACAGAGTAGCTGAGATTTAACGAGTAGGGATGTGGAAGCATTTGCATTATTGGATATAAGATACATACATACATATATAAAATTAAGAGAATATAGAGAAGGATCAAAGGTCAAAATTAAGGTGGGAGGGTTTCATTCTTATAAGCTGTGTTTGAGCACAGGAACCAGGCAGAGGTGCCCTCTTTCCCCTTTGTTATTTGTTTTATAGGTTCATTAAGTGCTAGGCTAACTACCCTTGCCTGGCCAATTTTCCATTTTGTGCTTGAAATAACCTCTTCCATTTGGTTTTAGATTGGCCTTCTCAGTCTCATATTCAATAATTATATATTACCCCTAAAGAGAATAACTGGGATTATATATAGATAACTTAGGGGGACCCATGCATAGGAAAAAAACATTTAGGAACTACCTCTTGCTTCATATCCAAGAGCCACTGGCAAAGAAATAAAGGACGGATAAATTCAGGGATATAATTGGTGTTGTAATCAAGAAAAGTTGGCTTTATTTGTATATGGTATGATTTTTCTAAAAAAGGATATCTTGGTGGCGATGAACATTTTGAGACTATATGATATCTTTCAGGATATAAAAGGCTTTAGTGGTAAATTATCTACACATACATGAACTGGTCCAGCAATACCCATATTTATGGGGACACAAGATGAAGTATTTAGGTATATGGATTAAAAATTATTTTGCTATGGCAGCTAATGATATGTGGAAGAGAGTAAATAAAAAAGATAGTAAAAAAGCCTAAGAAACTGGAAGCTTTTCTTTATGGATAGCAAGGTACAAGCAGTGAAAATGTTTTCAGTCCATTTAGTTTTTTAGGTCAAACATTTTTTTTCAACCAGAGGAGAAGTTTTGAACAATAATTAGGAGTTGAAACAATTTATTTGGAAGGGGAAGATGGTGAAAGTTAAGTGGGATAAGTTGATCCTTCCCATAGAAGAAGGTTGTTTGCATAGCTCTAAAATACCCATACAACTCAGATAAAGCTTTTAAGGCTCATACATCTCACCCAAACAGAAGGTTATACATCAAAGGAGAAAGAGATGATTATGAAGCAGTGGGTACAAGAAATAAGGAGACAGTAATATTTTGGATTCAAATCCCTAATGAGAATAGCAACAACCATTCAGGATGTTATATTCATAAAGTCACAAAAAGTGTTCTAAGAGCTAAACTGGCATGGTCATCATCCCTTCTGGCAAAATCTGTTTTCTCCATTACAAGATGGGGCTGAAATTTACTGGGGAAACTGGCAAATGAACCAAGGTATTGAGAGCAAATAGCTGAGAAGAAGGTTGATAGAGTGGAATGAGACCAAGCAGAAGTTTGGATTGCAGGTTAGAGATTCCCTTCCCTATACCTGGGATTGATATCCAAGTATATAAAAAGCAAAGGGATAGAGGAGTCCTACATGAAGGACCAGCTCTGGTAGAGTTTTAAGTAAAGTCTACAACAGAATGTGGCATTAAAAAGGGATAACTAGTAGGGATATAAAATATTGCATGATGACTATAAGAATCATTCAGAGGAGGTTAGAAAAGATTACAAAGATAGGGCTGCTAAAACGATTTACAAAGGAACGTATGTAAGGCTCCTAAGTATGCAAAAAAAGCCCAGGTTTAGGATTTTTGTTCTTAAAGGTTGCCATAGGTATATTATATTCCAAGCAGACTTCAGTGGTTATTTCCTTAAGTAGACAGGAAATGATGGAAGTGTGATGGAAAAGGGAGAGGACCATATCACAATGTTTTTTGGTAGTATGGGGAGTTGTCAGATTTCAAAATTCCCTGCAGAGTATTGTGTCAGAAATATTGGGAGAGCAAATGACAGTAACAAAAGGAAATTTATATTTTTAGCTGGGACACAGGATGTGAATTGTTTAGACATAGTAAGGCTTTAAGTTTAATGCAACTGGTCACCAAAAAAGCAATTACTAGAAAATGTAAATTAAAATCTAAACCAACTCTAACTGAAGTACTAAATATTGTTAAAGAGACCAAAGAACTGGAAGTGGAATTTTTAGAAATGGAAATGAGCAAGCTGCATAAAAAAAAAATAAATGAAATTGTGGGAACAATGTATGTAGCATATTGTTCAGGAGGAGGAGCAAGGTTGAAGGGAAGGTAAAAAATGAACAATTTATGTAATATATGGCAATAATGGTGAATGGCAGCTGTTTTATATATATATATATATATATATATATATATATATATATATATATATTCTTTAAATGTAATATATAATGAAAGAAAATGTTAGCATGGTTAGTTTTCTATTAATGTATATATGCCTATTATTCAATAAAGGTGCTTATAAAGATACTGTAACATCAACTTTCTCAGTTTGTAGAAGTGGATATTGCCCCTTTTGATTTTAAGTCTTGAGGCTGTATAACTATTTTCCTGTCCTGCTTCACAATGCCACCATGCTATTTACCTATTCATCTGGTTCCATTTTCTTAACTATAACTGTTTCCAT
This sequence comes from Protopterus annectens, assembly GCF_019279795.1. Lineage (NCBI taxonomy): Eukaryota > Metazoa > Chordata > Ceratodontiformes > Protopteridae > Protopterus > Protopterus annectens. Next base: position 713,141,813 of record NC_056739.1, read on the forward strand.
GCTCTCCATTTTTTGTTTAGATCCATCTCTGGGCCTCAATAGAACTATTCTTGTAGCATGAATGCAGTCACCTTGCAGACAGCCCAAACCTTGAAACAAATCAGAGTTCTGCAAAATGCAATCAGTACTTTACATGCCGAGTGTTGCAGGGTACATACATTAAGCACTTTGAGGATTATGTTTTTGAACTTGCAGTGCATCACTAATTACAGAAGCTGTTTTATTGCATCTGTTGAACACGTCAGCACTGTTATTTCAATATTCTGCTGCTTTTTTCTGACACCATACTCCTTAGCATCTGATGCATCATTTAGCTTACCCACTTCATGAAGGAAATTCTATGGGTGGCATAAATGTGTTGGGTTGATAGTTTGCAGCTTCTAAGCTGTGCCTTTCCAGTATCAACACAATTGGCTTTGCTTTTTCTGTAATCTGCATTACCAAGTAAATAATTCTGCAGTTGTACATCATGAATCTCTTAACCATACCAAATGTCTTGCAAGCACTGCAACCTAGAATGTTTGGTTGCTTTGTTTTCTCCATGACACTAATTGGGATGTTAATCTATATTTTCTGCACTTGTATTCATAATCCAGTGTCTCTGGTCTAAAAGCATCAGTTTGAGCCCAGAATATGTCAAAATTATGCATGAGGACTTGTACACTTTTTAATAGATAAATTCAAGCCTTAAATATAGAGTCAGATAGTGTACTGCATATGTCAATATCCAACTTAAATACAACACGTGTCTTTACTCATCAGCTTGTCTGACCAAAAGATGTCACTGACAGTAATAATACTCACTTTATCACTGTCCACAATATGGACTCACTTTAGTGTAGGCTATTTAACGATGCCCACAATTCTTTTTATTTTATCTCTTACAGATTCTTATGACATTATGACTACTTCCACAAAGTCTGTTAATTGCTTTGCAACATTCTTTGTATACCTACAGCCACACTGCTTGTCTCGACATGGTTCTTGCAGTCAAACTAATAAACCAACAAATCCACATACGCCAAAGTGAAAAAAATTGACACTATAATAAACCAGTTTCACTGAACGGAAGGAGAACAGTTGAACAAAAAAACACTTTAGCATATCAAACTTTAATCTCTGCTTTCATCCACTAGGGACTTCAACAGAATAACACAACACACAATACAATGAAAAATCTTCTATACAACCTACAAACCAACCAGCTTGCGAACTATCAGTACCTAACCTTACTTGCTAGTGGGTTTCCCTCTGTTCAACTTTGTTCTTACAATCTCCTCCTTTCTTGTCGAAAGGTACTTGTTCAACTACTATAAACAAACTTTTTGAATTTTGGACATTCTAATGAATGCTTATATAAGGCATTATTTTCATTTTTCTTTTTAATAGCATACAAATGTTCTTTAATTCGAGCCTCCAATGTACTAGTAGTCATGCCTACATAGCAAGCATTGCGTCCACTACAGGAACTGACAGACAACCCCTTTGGATTTACAATTAAATACACCAGGTATCTGTGTGGTATACCCAAGATTCCCTAAATCTAGATGGGGACCCTGCATTATGGACCTACACATTGCACAGGTTCCATACTTGTATATCACCTTGGGTCTAGAAGACAAACTCCCCATAACATTAAATTTAGTGGTATCATGTTGCAATATTTTTTTCCAACTATATAAGTTCTTCTTGTTTATAAGAACTCAGTTTGAAAAAAATATTGCAACATGATAGCACTAAATTTAATGTTATGGGGAGCTTGTCTTCTAGAACTTTGTTTAAAAGTAGTATGATACCTGGTGTATTTAACTGTAAATCCAAAGGGGTTGTATGTCAGTTCCTGTAGTGGGTGAAATGCTTACTATGTAGGCATGACTACCAGAACATTGGACGTTCAAATTAAAGAACATTTGTATGCTATTAAAAAGAAAAATGAAAAGAATGCCTTATATAAGCATTCATTAGAATGTCCAAAATTCAAAAAGTTTTATAGTAGTTGAACAAGTTCCTTTAAATAGGAGAGGAGGGGATTATAAGAACTAGGTTGAACTGAGGAAAACCCTCTGGCAAATAAGGTGAGGTACTGATAGTTTACCAGGCTTAAAAGACACTATCAATATAAAATGTTTCTTAAAGGATAGGATTTTATATAAGAAATAAGGAATTGATTTGAAATATTTTTTTTTTCTTTTTTGTATATGTTCTATAATTTTAAATGGTTTAAAATGGTTATTAATTCATTAATTGAGGCAATAAGCTGATTGGTTTGTAGGTTGCATAAAAGATTTTTCATTGTATTGTGTGTTGTGTTATTCTGTTGAAGTCCCTAGTGGATGAAAGCGGAGATTAAAGTTTGATACGCTAAAGTGTTTTTTGTTTATTTATCCTTTCGTTTAGTGAAAATGTTTTATTATTGGGTGTGGTTCTTGCTTAATTGTAGGCAGACTAGCTAGAAATATCTTCGGCCCCAAAACTGAATATCCCTTTCTCTATTAATACTTCACTCTAGTGCCGACATATAAGAACTACAGGTATTAGAAAACAAAATCTAGAATTTTTGTACTTCTAGCCAATAAGCATACTTACCAATGTGATCACTAAGAGATTTCTTTGGTTATTGAAAACTAGCTGAGCTACTGTGCTACTCAGCGGTCAGTCAAAATCAGCATGCTGGGTCACAACTTTCCACTAAAATCAGCCTTGCATATTAAATAGTCATCATATTCAAAGATACAAACTCAGGATGATGGCATTACTTTGAGATTACACCTTGGCATTACCATAGAGGCTAAGGCCTTTGCTAAACTCAGGCCAACAACATGGAATCAACTACTTGGAGAAACATGTTCTCGACAACATTAATACTAAGCTGTTATCCTCAGCTGACATATCATCAAATCATTTGTCTTCATTCAGAATCCTATACAGCAGACTCCCTCTTATCCAGCCTCTCTTTAACCGGCCATCAAATTTCTGCCATAGCCCTAGTAAAATAAAAAAAAAAACAATACAGAAGAACAACACTTCTGCCTCCTCTGGGGTAAATGACAGACATTTGAGACTTAGACTCCATATTCATTAGAAACAATGCATACTAACATAAATCCTGTTATTCTAGCTTATTTATAACCTATAAATGCTAATTTGTATGCTTTTCTGATTAACCAGCCATTCGTTTATCCACCCTAAGGTCCAGTCCCAGCGAGACCAGATAAGAGTGAGTCTACTATAGCTAAATAACAGTCTTCACCAATACAACAATAGCATTACTGTACGAGCATCTTCCAGCTATACACTTTATTTTGTGACATTACTCACCCCCCACTGTACTTCTAATATAGGATTGACACTACTCACCCCCCCCCACTGTACTTCTAATATAGGATAGCCCCACACACACTAATATGTATATATATATATATATATATATATATATATATATATATATATCCACCTCAACTACAATATTGCCATTTTCTGTCCCACCTCGTTCTTTTCCTTACTTCTAGTTATTTGAATTTCTAAGCACTAATCACATGATCTATTATCTGATAAACCCACCAATATACCTCTTCAAATGCTCAGTGTTCATCTACTAATGTACAAGTATCTTGCATACTGTAATGGTTGCTACTCCTTTCATATAAATGTAATCTAATTAGCAAATGTATATGCAATTGCTAATGTTTATTAGTTAGTCAGTTCATGTGTATTACTGAATGTCTGTTTAAAATGTTTATATGTTCGAGCTTTTCTCCCAGAGTCTCTGCTGAAGTTTTTTTTTTTTTTTAACTAAAGTCAGTCTGACAAATCCAACAAATAAAAGCAAAATAAATAAAATCAAAGTAATCGAAGGTTTTCAAGGAACATCTACTAGAAGAAATTAATTGCTTTTGTGAGACTGTTTAAGTTGCTGTAGGTTTGCAGACTTACTGTAAATGGAATATTTACAAGCAATACTTTTAGGTATCACTCTGCTAAGAGAATGCTGCCCTGTAAATATTGTGCATACTTACTGTTTGAAATACAGTGAATACTGTTTCTTGCTACCCCTTTTTTACGTGTTTTTTCACTTGTTATTGATTTTTTTATTGTATTATATATTTTACTCCTCTGGAACCCAGGTTGTGACTGAAAGGGTCTAGATTATGTGATCGAAGCTTTAGTTAGTAGAGTAACTAAAGCTTGATCACTAAATGTCGGAAAACACAAAACCGCGAACAGCAGTCTCCACGCAGGGAAACAATTTGTCCGTTACGTGGATTTTGCCCTTTCTACAATGTGGAGCGATCTCGGAATTGGTATATTTAGTTGGGGGGCCCCCCACATCGGGGGTGTGGGGGCGAAGCCCTCACTTAATTTTTGTTTGGTTTTTTTTTTTTTTTTTTGGGCCTATGGCATTGTTTCCTTGCATGGAAACTGCCATTTGCTATTTTGCGTTTTTGATATTTAGTGATCAAGCTTTAGTTACTCGACTAACTAAAGCTTTGATCATGTAATATAGACGCGACTGAAAAGGGTCAACTGACCAGTCCACTTACAAAATTTAAAATATTTTTAGAATTTCTACCTTTTATTTTGCTTCATTATTATTTTTTCTCTCTTAGACTATGTTCTACAAATTTCCAACTCAAAAGGCATACCTTTAAGCAACACACTTAAAAGCTGACTTTCTCTAGAAATAACAGTTGGTTTGTTTAGTATTAAATCAGCTATACTTAATAATCTGTTTCTAATCTGATCTATTTTCCCTCAATGCCTGATAACCATCAAGTTTCCCTCCAATTACACATGGTCAATTCATTCCCCATATATTTGGACCTCTCCCAGTGCTGCCGCTACATTAGTTGTTTGGAATTGGGGGGCATCATTCAGACAGTCATGAGACTGTTTACTGCCCTCACCAGTATTGTGACACATGAGGGCATTTCTAGAGTCCTAACCCCACCTCTGAGCAGGGGAACACACTTGTGTCACTGTAGAGGTGCAGAATATATTCCCAACATGATTGTACTCTTCCACATGCCCACTTTGAAGGCTGCTATTCATGTGGGTTTTCTTAAGGCTAATTCTTGTCCACAGGCCACACAGTTGCTTCCCAGGTCCTCCTCTGATGGACTTGTGCAGTATACGGCTGGCTCTTTCCTACCTTTTCCCTGGGATGGGCATGCCCATTATCCCCTGCCAGCTCCTTCAGTTGCCCAAGCTACTAACTGATCATGGCTCATCAGGGTCGCAGTCAGGGCATTATCACCCTACTGACCTGAATATTTTTGATAAAACACACACAAGTCAGTCTCCTATCAATGAATCAGGCAAGTTACAAGGCTCACAGTCTTGTGTTCTGTACTGTTTCCCAAGCATCAATTCCTTCATGCAATCTTTGATTGCTTTTAAAAGTAAAAGCCTTACATGTGACAGATTCTTCTTTGGTATACAATATGCATGAAACATTTTGTATGACTGAAATTTTGTTTCTCTCTTCCTTCTTAAGGTTAAGTGTTCAATTGTAATATGAAGGAGCACTACTCCTATGATTGCTGTTTCATGGCAAGTCCATTCACTGTGGAGATACAACTCAAGTCTTAAAAGCTTCCAATTTTCTGATGATTTTCTATGAAACTTCAAAGGTGTCGGTGGTAGTGAAGATATTTCAAGATTAAAAAGTAATGTGGACAAAAAATTGTTTCATTGGTACATGAAATAATGCATAAACAAACAAGATTCAAGACGATTCAGTCTACAAATAAATTTATTTTAACTTTAAAAGTGCAAAAAAGACTGCAAGACTATGTAAATTTTATCAACAATGATAAATGCAGATTGGCCTTCTATTGCACCTAGATGTGATATTGTAAAGACTTTCCAGGTAAAATTAACAGCCCAAATTCAAAGCAGAACAAAAACTCAGCTTCTGGTGTTAAGTTTAATTCTGAAAATATACAGCTTCTGGTGTTAAGTTTAATTCTGAAAATATACCCACTCTTATTTTTGACACCCTGCAGTGTGTGTACATCAGTAAATTGTGCACATTTGAAGAATAACTATACGTAGCTGTTAATACACCAAGAAACTTTCTTCAGACTGACTCAGGATGCAAAGGTCACATAACACACAAGTCCCAGTAGCAGTATCACATTTAAAAGCACATATACTTTAAAATTTAATAGATAACCATATGCACATTAACCACCACTTCCAGGCAGTGAAAAAAAGTTCATGTTAACCCTCCCCCTTCAAAAGTGATTAAAGTTCTATGTCAGCCCATTATCCTGACCTGTCAGCATCCAATGCCTGTGTCTTCCCTCTCTATAAACACAGTCACTGAAAAGAATTACCTAGACTCCCCTTTTCTATCTACATCTTCCTTTTTATTGCAGTATCTACATCTTCCTTTTTATTGCAGTCAGTGTTCCCTGCTGGCTCCCCTCACTTTTTACTTCCTGTCAGTGATCAGTACAAGCTGTTGCCTTCAAAAGTAGCTTAGTTGTCTGTGTTCCCTTTAACTGTGATATTGCTTATCAGAGCGATCATTCTTCTATACAACCATTTGGTAATTAGTTAGAGCACCTAACCACTCATTCAGCCAACTGTCAGAAAAGACGGCCCCTGGCCACCCACCCAAGCCAATTACTGATCAATGAAACTATCTTCAGCAACCCACCAGATCATACTCTTGGTGAACACTGCCACTAATCATCCCAATGTATGACCAGTCAATGAAAAAGTGTTACCTGTTACACCAACACATAGCACGTCAATCATACCTCTCAACCTCTTAGAGCAAGAAATCTGGACAAAGCCATAAATAAAAGTGGGACGAAGGCCCCAAAATAGGGAAAAATTTTATATAACGCTCTTACAAACTTAGAAAGTTGATATAACAGGTTTTGCATTAGCATGAATTTTCTGAAGGATATGAAGTCTGAAATTCAAATGTCTGTCATTTTCTAACTTCGGTCTTGATTGATTTACCACTAATTTGCCAGAAAACCACAATTTTATTAAAAACTGACCAAATATATGAAGCCAAAATTTGGACATTCTGCGAAAATCTGTACAGTTGAGAGGTATGACAATCGAGAGCACTACCCCTACCATCAGAACACATCCTGGTAGTGATATCAAAAATGGTAATTTTCTCAAAGAATATATGAATAGTTCTCAACTACTACCCTTTGATCCACTTAACCTGGGCTAAAGGATCAGCAGTGTAACTGAGGTAAGCATTCAACAAAGTTGCTGGGTTAGGCCATCTGTTGCTCATTGCTGCTACTATTTAGACAGAAACCATATTTAGCCAACTAAAGTTGTCCGATTTAATTTTGCTACTTGTTACTAATTACCTTTTTGTTTGTATCACTTCTACATTTCTGTTTTTGTACTTGTGAATACTACAGTAGTCATAGCTCATAGTCTAGTACCTTTTAACCACATGCCATATTATCACCCTCTTTCTAATACCAAGAGTTACATTATTCTCAAACCCTATTCATCTGCACTAATCTTTGTAGAATCCGTCAGCTTTAGCTTCTTCTGTAGCCTGCCTGCTTGATAGCACTAGTGTTTTTTTTGAGGTAGTATAGCAATCTCTCTCACGCTTACTGAAAACTCTTTATTGCTACCTCATAATGACACAGTGTGTGAGGGGTGTAACTATTTAACGACCTTGAAGGCCACCTTCTGACCTCAGAGCAAATTCAGTAAACACCACACAAAGCACCATGGCTAAACTAACTTTATGCTGAAGTTGTTAGAACACTGCTAAAACCTCCCAGGCTAAAGACTAACATTCACCATTTCTTCACACATTAACACACGCACACCCTTCAGTGTGCATATCGAAAACCACTACGCATACCTGAGAGAGTTAGAAGGGTGCTGACTCCACGCCCTAAAGGCCAAGACTGCATCTAACTGCTGTTTGAGTGCAGGCAGTAATAGGTGGCTCTGTTGTCAGGTATAAAGATGCCATCATCAGCAAGATGAACAGGAATAGACGGATAGCTAACTGTCTTTCTTGAACCAGGAAATGGAACATAATAGGGGCTCTTAGAACCCACCATCTTGACAAATAGGATTATAACTTGATAGTGGACCAGGTTGATTGAATGATCATAGGTGCTTTACACAGATGGACATGCAGATGGATATGATTGAGTATGCTATACATGTGTCCAAGACAGAGAAGACTAGTTTTGAGTGGTGTTTTTCCATCATCTAGAATGACTGACATTCAGAGACAAGATAATTACCTTTAATAACAGACTATGTAGAATGTGTCATTCTAGGGTGCTCCAGGATTTATCAGCTTGGGAAGAGATTGCTGACATTTCTTCCTGTGTTTCAAGGGATAATCTTCTCTTCTCTTACCAAACTTTCACATTCTGACTAAAGCATTTTCTGCTCCTCATAGTGCTTTTTAGGGAAAGTCTATCTGCTTGGCATTCCAACCTAGTAAATTCTAATCCGAAACACATTAATATGGCTCTACTCAATGTCAGGAGCCTAAAGAATGCCCAAAGTTTGAGTCTCTGCTGCAACCTGAACACACAATCACACACACACAAACCCTCAGCATTTAAAAGTGCCAAAAATGCTCTCAAAAGATGTCCCTAACTGATGGACAAAGTATTGTTTGGGAGGCCATTCACCTCCAGGAATCTTGTACTTTGTCATTCCTTCAGATCCCGGGTTTTTCAGGAAAAAAAGAACAAGCTTGTTGTTAGAGGGCTCCTAAAATCTTCTTTTGGTGAAGCTTTGGAAAGCCAGAGTACCTCCTCCAAATCTAAGTCACCATCTTCTAAGGGTGAAAAACCTACTAAGAGACCATCCTCCTCTTCTTCATCGGCTCATTCGGAGCCAACTCTAAAAATACCAAAAACTGCAGAGAAATCTATCTCTTCGGCTCTACAAGTATCAGAGCGGAGACAGACACCATTCAACTGGAGTCAAGTCCTTTGGCTCCACAGACTTCTGAGCCAAGAGAGTCTACCTTTCGGAGCTGGTCCACAGAGTTATCACCGATCTCCCCTACTTTGAGATCCCCCGTTTTGAAGAGAACTCGCTCACCATCCCTTTCCTCCAGGTCCACTAGAAGCTTATCGGATGATGTGGATAGGGTGGTGCGCAGACTTCTGAAGTCAGTGGCACTGGCTAAATTGTTTTCGGCTCCAACCCAATCTGCTCCAGAACCAACTACGATTCTTTTCATCCACGACTCTTCCTCCACCGAGCCAGGCTGGATCTTCAGAGCTAGAGTGCCAAGTACTGACTGATGTGGAACAGTCTGTTCCAGGACCCATTCAGGAGATTTCGGAACCATCATCTGCTCCAACACCCTTGGTGCCGTCCGAGGTGTGTAGGAGCTGAAGCTCTCTGGTCGGCTGTGGGGGTGATGCTTGGACCAGAGTTTCCTTGGTGCCGAGCTTACCCCAATGGGGCTTTGGCGCTGGTGAGCTTGGCTCCTATATTGGTCTTGGAGCCGATCTCTTTAGAGCCGGGGATTCCTTCCCTTTCTTCAGAACAGGAGGTATTCTCAGAGCCAGGGGAACCTGTTTTTGAGCTGATGAGTGTGCTGTCCCCTCCTACAGCTCCACACAAGGGTACTGGTAGTCTTCCCCCTAGGGTACTGGTGTTGGACTCTTCACCATCTCATCCTAAGGACAGCAGAGATTCAGGGTCTCAGGTAGCCCCACTGGGTGAGTCCCATTCTCCCAAGACAGTCTCCTTCTGAGGAGGCTCCTCGGAAGAAGGCATGCAAGAGGAAGCATATAGGACTTCCCTGATGAGTCCATCACCTCAGATACTGACCTCGAGGAGTCAGAAGGGTCCCCACGGTCGTCCTCTGAAGATATATTGGAGATCTTTAAGCACAGAGGCGGCTGGAAGTCCATTAACCCTTCTGATGAGGAGCTGGTATACCTGAAGGCCTTTGGGTCTCAACCTTCAGCCTCTTGGGTGTCTCTGCCCTTCGATGAACTGATGGAGTTGGTTAGTCAAAACGTGTGGGAGTCACCAGATACTATGGAACCAATCCCTAGGAGACCAAATAAATTTAAAATGGCACCAACAAAAAAAAGGAGTTTTAGTAAAGGCGTACCTGTAGATACTATGGTGGTGGTGGCAGCCACCAAGAAGAAACTTCCTGAAATGTCCTCATCTGTTCATCTGCCAAATAAAGAATCTCGAACGATGGACAGATATGGGAAGTGAATTTTATCAGAGACTTTCACCCTCCGATCACTGAACTATCTAATGCACTTCACCAGACTAGAGAGAGATCTTCTGAAGGAGTTGGGAGATGCTCTACAAGGTTCAGTAGCTGTGGGGGTGTCAGACAAAGTGACCTCCCAGCTATCCACCTTAAGTTCCATAGTTAACTCCTCCATGAGACTGATTTCCTATGCAGCGGATGGAGCAAGCAGGGCAGCAGGTTCAGGAGTTTTCCTAAGGAGACACTTCTGGATGCGCTTGTGTAACTTTGTAGAACCTTTTAAGTCTACCTTTGTCAGTGCCCCTTTCGATGGTTCCTCACTCTTTGGACCTAAAGTCAGTCACACTCGCCAGATGCAAGCAGGAAGGAAAAACTCTGCCATTGGGGTGCATTTTTCCATACCTTCCAGACCCTATCCTAAGGGCCAGAAGGGTGGAAAAATGTGGTTCAGAAAATCCCAGGGAGTTTTTCAGGACGCACGTGGTGAATCCTTCCCCAAGGGCAGAGGGAGAGGAAATAATGGTAGATGCCATCCACGAGGCAGAGGGGGCCCGCAAAATCAGGGTGACCATGATTCGTTTCACGGCCGACCCTTAAAGTGCTTCTGAAAGGAGGCCTGTCTGTCCTACTCTGGAGGCAGTCCGGGGACGATTATCTCTGTACCCAGAAGCCTGGTGAAATATTACAAAAGACAAGTGGGTGCAAAGTATAATATCCAGAGGTTACTCCATTCCCTTTTCTCTTCCCATTCCACAACTCAAAAGGATCCCAGATATTCCACCCAGTCTAAGGGAACAGGCAACTCTAGGGATTCAAAAGTTGCTAAACAAGAGAGTCATCCAAGAAGTCCCCACAGACCAAGCAGGATTCAGAACTTACTCAAGATTCTTTCTGGTGCCAAAGAAAACGGGACTGGAGTCCCATTTTGGATCTCAGCAAATTAAATGAATCTGTAAAGAAATCAAGTTCCGAATGGTGACACTGCAGTCAATTCTTCCCTTTTTAGGGAAAGGCAATTGGATGTGCTCGATAGACCTCCAAGATGCGTACTACCACAAAAATGGACAGAGCATCAAGGAGTAATATGCGCTTCCGGCTGGGAGCCAGTCATCATCAGTTCCGAGCTCTGCCCTTTGGCCTCACTACAGCCCCCAGTGTGTTCACCAAATGCATGGAAGTAGTCACGGCTCACTTGTGACTGTTAGGAAATCCAAGTGTTTCCATATCTAGATGACTGGCTCCTGATTGCAATCACCAAGCATCTTCAACAGTCATGAGATGAGACCTTACACATTTGTTTTCAGGGATAATAATAAATGTAGAAAAATCTGGCTTGTTGCCCTGTCAACATATTACCTTTATAGGAGCAGAGTTAAACACCTTCACCATGATAGCAAAATTACCTACAGAAAGAGTTGTGGTACTCAGATAACAGATTTCCGATCTTCTGCCAAAGACGAAAGTAAAAGTAAGAACGGTCCTGAAAGTTCTAGGTGTGATGGCATCAGCTATAACTTTGGTTCCATTAGCCGGGATGCACATGAGAATTCTCCAGTGGCTCCTCTTTTCTCAGTGGTCCCTACAAGAACTTCCAATGTCTCACCAGATCCTTACAGAGTCTTGCAAGAAGGACCTGAGATAGTGGCTCTTCTCCAGTCATATCACATCAGGTTGACCTTTTACCCCACAACAGCCTCTGGCCACAGTGACCATGGACGCCTTCCAGATAGGGTGGGGGGCATTATCTAGGAAGAACGGTCCAAAGCACTTGGAAGATCACCAGACCCATTTGCACATCAATGTCCTAGAGATGAGAGCAGTGCTCTTGGCACTGCAAGCACTTCAGGGCTCTCCTCCATTAGGAACTATTGCAATTCAGTCAGACAATATGTCGGTGGTCTGGTACATAAACAAGGAGGAACCAAATCCTATCCCCTTTGCTGAGAAGCTCGCAGAGTATGGCAGTGGGCAATCCCTTCCCAACATTTTCTGGTAGCAATCACATCCCGGGGAAATCCAACGTGATAGCAGACAGGCTAAGCAGAGCTATTCTGTTGCCTCACGAGTGGTCCCTGAAGAAAGAAATAGTGGAAAAGATTTTACGGAGATAGGTGGCAGCAATTGCCAATCACATGAATACCAAATGCAGCAGTTATTTTGCCATGATCCCCCATCTGGGGGAGTCACCCAGGGATGCTCTTGTTCATGATTGGCCCTCTAGACTTCTGCATGCTTTCCCTCCTTTTCCCCCCCGATTCCACAAGTCATTCAGAAAGCTTACTCATTGGGAAGCAGGATGATTCTCGTTGCTCCATACTGGCCTCATCAGATTTGGTTTCCCTTCCTTTGGCCACATCTACAGGAGGAACAGTGGACCCTGGACCTAGTTCCAGACTTTCTCACTCATAGGTCGGGAGCCCTCCACCCTTCCCTCCAAACCCTCAGTTTGACAGCATGGCTGCTCCAGTCCCCAACTTATTCAGGGTTCATAATTTAACACCAGTAGTTAAACGTATCCTAGTATCTTCGCACAAAGCTGCTACTAGGAAGGCATATTTAAGCAAATGGAGAAGATTCTCACTCTGGGCTCAGAGTAAAAATATTGATCCCTTTTCTGCTCCGATCTCTATCCTGGAGTTCTTATCAGAGATCTTTCAGCAAGGTTCTGCTGCAGCTACCATCAAGCCACAATTGGCTGCTATCTCTAACTTTCATATAGGAGATGGAATTTCTAGCTTGATGTCACACAGGTTGTGTAAGGCCTTTCTCAGGGGTAGCTGTTTGTAGAGACCCCGTATGAAAGAACCACTCTTGCCATGGGATTTGAATTTTGTTCTAACTTATCTGACCTTGCCCCCGTTCGAACCCTCATCATCTTGTAACCTCAAATTTTTGTCTTGGAAAACAATTTTCTTAGTTGCTATCACCTCTGCAAGAAGGGTATTGGAATTGCAAGTCCCATCAGTCAAACCCCCTTATTTAATCTTCCATAAGGATAGAGTATTCCTACAGACGAATCCTTCCTTTTTACCCAAGGTGTGTTCTCAAGATAAATTTAAACCAATCTGTTGAACTGCCAATGTTCTTCCCAAATCATAGCAACAAGGCAGAATATAAGTTGCACCAGTTAGATGTGCATAGACAACTTCGCTTCTGTTTACATAAAACCAAAGATATCAGGAAATCTGATCAATTATCTCATTTTCAGATGCCAAGAAAGGTATGCCAGTTTCTAAAGTTTCACTCTCAAATTGCATTACATTTATTTACAATACCAATAACAGACAACTACCATTTAAAGTCAAGGGCCATTCTACTAGGGCCATGACAATGCCATCTGCTTACCTCCCTAGACTATCAATGGACAGTATTTGCGCTGCTGCTATGTGGGCAACACCTCACGCATTTATTATTCATTACAGTGGATTTGGCCTCCACGGACAGGGCCTGTTTTGGTTCCACTGTGCTGAAAAGTGTACTCCCGTGATCCACCCTGAAAATATGGTGCTAAGGATGCTGTCCCAACAAGTAAGAATGAAGGCAAGATAGGACAGCATAAAGTTATGTACTCACCATAATGTTCCATGTCTGTTGTCTATCTCACCATTCATTCTTACAATCCCCTCACCTTCCCCCTACCCAAGACTCCTAGAGGACCTGGAAGATTTCTTCCTTGGACAGGAGCTCCTCTGGCTTTCTTCCTTCTTTCCCTCTCCCTTTTCATCCTTGTGGTAGGACTAGTGGTCTCATATGACTGAGTAGCAGCAAACAAGATCTAAGGAATTACACAATGCATGATGGGATAGCTATTCTGCCATGAGCAAAGTGAAAGACTAGGCTATGGTATGCGGCAGAGTCCGCACAGAGGATCAGCTCTGAACCCAACAAGAATGAATAGCGAGTTGGATAACAAACATGGAATGTTATGGCGAGTACTTAAACTTCCTTTTATGTAATGTTTTTAAAAAGTTACCTTCTACTTACCTTAAGAGCATATTTAAGCAAACTAGTAAAGAGATTAAGGGAGCTATTAGGAAGCTCAAAGCCGAATATGAACTAAAAGAATAGCTACTAAAATAAAAAAAATAACTGCATATCTTTCTTAATGTCAAAGTTTACAACTAACACCCAATGATGCTTGGAGCTAGTCCATAATGCTGCTCACACTGACTCATGTTCTAGCTGACAAATTTAGTGCAACATTTACCCCAGTCATAGTTATTGCTGTTCTACAGAATTCATAGTCAGTGCTATCCCCCTTTCATTACCATGAAACAAGTAAACTTAACCCTCTCAACAACTAGGAGAAAATCATCCATGGGACATGATAATATACCAGGTTGGTAGATTATCATACCAAATATGGCCTATCTGAATCTGCTAATGTTTAATCTTAGCCTCTCCAGTGATTGCACCTTTGAAGCATGGAAAACAGCCACTCTAATGACATTAATACAAGGGTAGTCCACCACTGATCCTAGTAGCTATAGATCCAACAGTCTTGCTAGCCTTACATGTATAGCTATGGAACATATCTCAGACCCCATTAATCTGGACATTGAAAAATCTGGACAACCTGGACCCTCATCAGTTTTGTTATGTCAGAGGATGGTCCTGCCTCTTTAACCTTATTATTTTGAAGAAAAATCACCGAAGCAGTGGATGGTGGTTATGCAGTGAATACAGCACATCTGGATCTTCCCAAGGGCTCAGACACCATTTCCCAGGCACGCATTGTTACAGTTGTAAATCTGAATATAAATCCTTATGTTCTGTGATCGATAGCTAAATGGTTGTCTGACAAAACTTGTATGATTAGATTCACAGGTGCCACATTTGAAAGCAGAAATGTTACCAGTGCTGTACCGCAGAGCTTAGTGTTGGGACATCTGTGTGGCATCCATTTCTCAGCCATTCAAGCTAACTGTACTGGCATATGGTTATCTAAGTTTACAGATTACGCTAAGCTGGGAGTTGTCATTTGATCTTCCACTGACTCACTACTGTTCTAACAGTTTAAACCAAGTAAAGAATTGGTGCAAGGACAGTGGTTTCCAAATAAATGTAAAAAAATGTAAATATAGTTAATTTTGATAAAACATGTCTCATAGTATATATCCCCCCCAATCAGACACTGTTGTAAGGGATCTAGGCTGTCTTGATAAATAATTCTTTATCTTTTGACCCTCATGTGTCCTTAGTTCAGAAAACCATCAGTCTGGCTCCTTTAATTTCTAAAGGCATCTTCTCTAGATCTAAACAAGTCTTAATGTCCCTTTACTTTTATCTCATCAGACCCATTATTGAATACAAAGTCCCTTTTGCCATGTATTTGTCTAAACAAATCAATCACTCATCTTGTCAGAACTCAGAGGTTCCTAACTAAAAGTAGCATTTTTGAAATTATGTCTGTATTTTCTGGAGTACATCTGTTTCTCATGTTCTGATTGTAACTTGTCTTTTTTATACTTGTGGAGCTTTTCTCCACTGGCCTCTGCAGAAAGGGACTATGCTCCATTAACTCTAACAGTCAACAAATGCAAATAATTTAAAAAAATCATTGACCATAAAAATAGGTTCATAGGTAGGTATTAGACTATTGGCCCTAGGGCCAATATAAGCCTAGCCAAACTGTACCCTGACGTTTGCCACTTAAGAAAATTATTTTCCTCTGCCCCTTGTCAAGCAGAGCCACAGAATTGATCCCCGGGATGAATTTCCTATCTCCCATCCAATCGTCAAGATTTTTCTTAAAGAGTGCTAACGAGGAGCTTTGTTTGATATAGATAGGTAGTTTGTTCCAGAGTATGGGAAGTTTCTCGGACAGGAATCTATCCCTACAGCATGTTCTGTTTATTGTGGTGACAAGGTTTAGGTCCCTAGAGCGTGTACCTTGGAGGGATTGGAATTTCTTTAAGTGGAGCATATCCAACAGCTCTGGGTTTGATATAGCTTTGTATGTTAGGCAGAGATCGCCTCTGAGTAGGCAATATGTGACAGAGTAAAGCTGGAGTTTTTTGAGCTAGTCTGTGTAGGGCATCTGTTTGAGGCCAGTAATCCTCTTTGTGAGGTATTTCTGTGACCTTTCCAGTTGTTGTAGATGTCTTGTGAGGTACATACCAAACGGGGCATTGTACTCTATAATGGGTCTAATGAGTGATGAGTAGAGGGGAACACTGACCTCTTTTTCCTGGATGAGAAACCTTTTGTGATGAGGTGCCATGTAGAATGATTTCCTGACTACTGTGGTGATGTGATTATCAAAGGAGAGACTACTGTCCACCTGTGTCCAAAGGTCTCTTATCACACTTTCAGTGTTAAGTAGACTACTGCCTATGTGGTAGTTCATGGGTACAGAGTTTTTACCAAAAGGGATGACAGTGCACTTTTTGGCATTGAGCTTAAAGCCATGGCTTTGACACCAGGCATCTGTCTCAGTGAGGCCCTTTTGTAGGATTTCCTCATCGTTAGGAGTTTCGATTATGGCTCCTAGTTTGCAGTCACCTGCGAACTTTGTTAGCCAAAGACCTTCTGTATTAGCCTGTACTTCAGAGAAGTAGATACCAAACATGAGAGGACCCAGGACTGAACCCTGTGGTACTCCACTTGTCACTGGTCTGAAGTCTGATTTGGAGTCTGCTACTTTCACAGTGTGGATTCTGTCAGTAATCCAGTTGGCAACCCATCTTGTGACATAGGGAGTTATACCTAGTTTAGTGAGTTTATCTATAATTCCAGAGTGAGGGATGGTGTTGAAATCCTTGGCGAGATCTAGATAGGCTGTGTGAACCACCTTACCCTCAGCTATGGCTTTGGTGACCGCTTCAAAAGAAATCTATCAGGTTTAGGAGATGTGATCTGCCTTTTACAAACCCGAACTGGGCAGGGTCCAGAGTTTGGAGATTACCAATATCATTGTAAGTTCCATGATGATACATTCCATAGCCTTGCAGACCAGGCTCGTCAGGCTAATGGGACGATAGTTCCCGGGGTCCGTGGTGGCTCCCCCTTTGTGGAGTGGGATAACCATTGTGCGCCATTTAGTGGGCACAAAGGCAGAGGTGAGGCTATGATTGAACATGGTACTTAGGTGGGGTGCCAGTTCGTTCTGTAGTTCATGTAGAACGCAGCCTGGGATGTTATCAGGTCCCATGGATGCTGTGTTCTTGGCTTT
This sequence comes from Protopterus annectens, assembly GCF_019279795.1. NCBI lineage: Eukaryota > Metazoa > Chordata > Ceratodontiformes > Protopteridae > Protopterus > Protopterus annectens. Next base: position 713,159,203 of record NC_056739.1, read on the forward strand.
GGAGTGTGTTTTTTTTACCAGTGCAGCTGTGATTACAGGAACTTTGCATTCTTCCAGTACAGAAATGGGCCCTTTAGGGGATGAAAGAGGAGTAAAGTTAGCACTGAACCTATCTGCTAGGATGTTGGCAATATCAGTTGGCTCTGTATATTTAGTGCCATTGTGCTGTAACTCAGAGCAGATCTGAGTGTTGCCATTGAGATCCTTGACATAGCTGTACAATGCTTTGTAGTTGTCTTTAGCATCAGTGGCAATTTTGGTTTCGTAACTAGCTTTGGAGAATTTTATGAGGGATCTCAGCTTCTTACTGAGGCTGACCACAGAGTTCCTCCAAACATGGGATTTTACTCTTTTTTGCAACAGTTTCTTTCTTCTGTTGTAGAGTTTGTTTATGGCAGGGGACCACCAGATTGGCTTCCTTTTTCTGGAGGATAACATCTTGGTTCTGTTAGGGATTGCATGATCCATGCACTCGTTTAAGTGCTTATAAAGTGCAATTGTACAGGATTCAGCAGTCGTACCTCTATTGTCCGTCAGCATGGGTGTCGTGAAGTTTGCCACTTCTGTGTTAAGAAGCGTGAAGTTAACTTTGGAGAAATTTTTTTTACAGTGGTTTCCCTAATGGGGGGTGTGTGATGTGGATGTCTGGGGTTATTTACTTGTGGTCGGATCTGACCAATGAGGAACTGACCTCTGGTGTGGAACTTCGGTCGTCCATGTTGGTAATGACCAGGTCTAGGATATTGCTGCCCCTGGTGTGGGTAGGTTGATCCAAAGCATTGGAATTTATGAATTCCAGAAAACATTGAGCACAAGAGTTGGCACACGAGTAGTTTTCCCAGTTAATGGTGGGTTAGTTGAAATCATCCATTATTAGGGTGTTAGATTGTACCCTAATATTTTCCAATATATTAAGAAATGAGGAGTGGGAATCCTGGGGCATGGTGGGGGATCCATAGCAAGCTACAGTTTGGACTGTGGTCTTGCCCAGAGTTAGTTGCACTTGGATAATCTTGGATGCATTATGCTGAACAACTAGTCTGGAGGTGTGGATATCCCTAATGAATATGTACACACCTCAGTCTTTAGTGCTTCGGTCCAGGTTAGGTGGCCAAAAGGTGTGGTAGGAATTATATCCTGGTAATGCAGGGGTGCTCTCTGGAGCCTTGAACCAGGTCTCTGTCACTGCACAGATGTCGATGTTCTCCATTTTAAGGAGTGCCTTGAGTGAGTGCATTTTGAGGTTTAGTCTTCTAGCATTAAGTAGCATTACCCTCAGATTTTGCTTGCTTGTACATGTTACGGTAAATTTGTCTTTTTGAATCTTGCCTAAAAAAAGGCACTATAGGGGTGGCAAGAGTCTTAGCTAGTATCCGGAATCCCAAGGGTGACAGGTGCAGGCCATCTCTGGCAAAGCATCGTGGTTTGTTGATCATGTCATCCCAGGCAGACATACTGGATCCCCTTAGAATGACACCAGAAGCTTAGCCAATTGTTGAAGTCAATCATTTTGTCCTTATACTGTGGTATCATTCTGGGTGATGGCAGGATGCTACTCAGGGCTAGGGTCATACCTGCCTGGGCTACAAGATTGGACAGCTCCTCCATGTCTCTTTTCATGTAGTCCAGGGAGGTATGTCTCAGGTCATTCACACCAACAGGGACAATGACAGAGTCATATTTGTACTTGCTGCGGAGTGACCTGAGTGCATGCGTTATGTGGCAGATGCTGGCACCGGACAGTAACTTTTTCCATGTTTAGCCTGGTGAGTGGAACATCAGTGTGCCTGACTATAGAGTCACCTATGACTAGAGTGTTGAGTACGTTGTTATGCCTTGTGATGACTGGGGAGAGATGAGCGAAGGTTGCCAGCCTAGTCTAATAGAATTTGATACGTAATTCAATCAACTGTATAAATAAATGTAAAATACAGGCATGTTTTCTTGAGTGTAAAAGAATACTGTGAAATGTGGAACTGCAAAATGCGTGACAACATTGCACTCTACTGGCCCAGTGAAACATGTTGTGACCCTTTCATGTTTTACAAGCAGGTCCAGTGTGTCTGGATGAAGGTTTTATGCCCATTGTTTTAAGGCTAAAGTTTATGACCAGAATTTACATGTAGAAGGTGCTTTATTGCTCTGGTTTCTGCTAGAGTGTATATATGAAATGCCTTGTATTGTTGTAGTTTACTGAGCAGGTGTTAGCTTGCTAAATAATGCAGTCTGTGGCCTGAGAAAACCTAAGTGTCAAAATTATGTAATTTGGGAGGGCCTCAGCAGAGCTGTTGGTTAGTGTTTAAAAAGTATTGTTCAGTGAGAGAGCATTTTGATCTTGATATCCAGCTTATCAGCACTCTGCCTTATGCTCACATTAGTTTTAGCACTGTGATTTCTTGTAGGAATAGTTAAAGCTAGTAAAGATTAATTAGGTATTTTTCTTTGAAATCAGACCTATACTACTGTATTATTTTAAGTTTGTGTGATCTCTGAACTCGGATATCTCTGTGGTCTAGTAGTTTTGTCTTGTGTTTTAATTATTTATTATTAAATATTTTTAAAACCTTCTACCCATGGCTGGTTTATGTAGAGATAAAGTATGCTTTAGAGTACATTATATATTAGAATGTCTGTGTGGTTGTATAACCTCTTCTCAAAGTGTGTGTGTGTATATATCCGCTACCTGGGCAGAGACATGAAACACTGGTGGACAGAGAGGGTACTGGAGGTTTTAGCTTGCCCAGTTAGGCTGAGACCTGGACCCTATAGCTGTGCCAGTGGGGAGTCTTATTGGGGACCTGGTGAGCAAAGGAGCAAACAGCCCCAGACTGACTGTGATCTTTGTGTGCACTTAAGGGAAATTGTACTTTAATGTGTGTATTAGTTATCCTTTCCTCTGCTCAGAGACTACCTCCCTGGTGTTCGTGGTGAGGATTGAGGCTCCTTGATTGCTGGGCCAGAGCACGGCCATCACATGTCTTACGGGCTGTGGTTGAGTGGCACATTGAGTTTGTGAGCTATGTCTCATTTGGGTTGTGTTGGGGGGGGGTGGAGGTTGCTTGCGTTTCTGCTTTGGAGGTCCCTGTTGCTTGGGTAGATTTTTTTGAGTGCCTCTGCGAATGTAGGTGTGTGTTTTGGTAGTGTAGGTTTTGAGGGGACTATGTGATGAGTGTGGTGTGGTGCAAGTGTTTACCTTCCCCTCTTGACTGTCTAATCCAGTCTTGGATGAAGAGAGCTTTGCTTCCAGTTTGGCTATATAAGTGCATCTCTCACAGGTTGTATTGTTGGGTGGTAGGAGAAGAGGGTTGTCTGTGTACATGAGGCAATTGCTGCATTGCCTTAAGATGCCCAGATTCATAATGTAGACTGGAGAAAACACCGGGAGCTGACCCTTAGACTAAATCTTAGTTATTACCCCCAGAATAGCAGTCCTCTATATATACTCAACTTCGTATAAACTCCTTTGTGGGGAACTGTGTCTAGCCTTTGGACCAATGAAAGATCCAACCCTCTTTGACCTTCTATGCCTTCACAGAACAAATGGTTCCTCAAATACGACATTAAAGGAACTAAACCTTAAAAAAAAAACATTCTGGCATGATAGATTCATATTCCAATGTATCCTCCTCTTCTGGAACAAACTTCTATTACATATCAGGCCAAGTAGCATCATTGCCACCTTCAAGGCAAACCCAGATTGAATGGGTGGTCTAAAATTCTCCTCTGGTATATCTTGTATCTGGCAAGAAGGAACTTTGACTATGGGTTATGGACAGACTTGTAATGCTCTGAAGACTGTTTAGTAGTTTTATCCGTGAACTTTACTTATGGTAATGAGGTACACAATGTGTGTTTATAATTTTGTCATTCATATATTGTAGGTTGATTAGTGCACTGCATATTTATTTATTTCCAGTTTGATCACCGGGGAAGGTCCACTGGGCTCAAGGAGCCCGTTTTCAGTGGAGGCCCGGGGAGAAAAGCTCCATATTATATACAGGTAAATCAAACATATAATTATATAAAAACAAATGTAGAATTATATGAGATGTAGCAAATTAGAAATGCAAAAAAGAAAAGAAAAAAAAAACAAGCACTCTTCATAACATACATACATACATAGTTTATTAGACAGCCATTTGCACAGCATCTAGTTGAATTGAGGCAGCAGAAATAGTATGAACAAAATGCCAAATACCATCAAATTGAAACTCTTGTTAGTAGTTGCAAAGACTGAATATTTGAAAGATAGTAGTATGTAGTGTTGGTAAAATATGTGGGAAATAAAGGTGGAGAGTATAAAGTGTACTATGTACACATTCAAGATTGTGGTGAAAAGAGAGAGAGGCAGCTGAGCAGGAGAGGAGGAGGCAGTAATTTACTAAAAACAGATTCTGGTGTAGGCAGAGAAAGGGAGATGTACAGTGGAGAGAGAGGCAATTATTTAGTAGCAAAAGTGGAGTATACACATGGTAGAGATGATTATGTTAGTCAGTTAGCATCACCTCTTAGTATCAACCTTATATGTAGGTAGAAGAGATATATATTCCCAGATAGGGAGAGTAGAGATAGGAAGCTATATACAGTATTTACATTATATACATTCAAGGTTTTGATGTTATATTTTGTTAGATTCAGCGAGAGGCAGCTGTAGTGGAAAAACAGCATGGTGTAGGGGAATATGTACAAGTACATGTATAAGAGACCGTGGCAGGATTAGGTAGGTAGAGTGCAGTTACATTTCCATTTATGGGAGAGGTAGGAATGGAGCTGGGATTTGAAGTGTTCAAAGTTTTTAGAGATTCGTAGTGAGGATGGAAGTGAGTTCCATTTTTTTGGCTAAGGAAAAAGATAGGAGAAGCTTGTCAGCCAGATGTTTTGGTTTGTATACAGTAAGTAGATTTTGATGAGCAGATCTTAGGGGTCTGCGAGGTGTGTAAAATGGTAGGATATTTGTTAGAGCAGGGCAAGCAGTGGGTTTAAAGATTCATTTGTGGGCTGTAGTGAGTTGGAGGTAGTCAAGGTGGTTAGGAAGCTCTAGCCAGTTTAGCATGTGTGGAGAGGTACAATGGTGGGAGGAGTGGTTATATTTAGTAGCGAATTTAGAGATTTTGTTGCAACAGATTTCTAGTTTTGCAGAGTTGGTTAGTAGTGGAGCACCATACAGTAGTGACTGTAGTAAGTAGGTAGTGTCGAGGGTTTGCCCTGTAGATGGAGAGAGAAAGTGAGAGTTTCTGTATAGCATATCAAGTTTCTGGTGGGTTTTCTTAATATTTAGTTGGACATGTATATCGAATTTCAGGTTTTCATCAATGGTAACCCCAAGAAGTTTAGCAAAAGGAACAACTTCAATAGTGGAGTTGGTATGGCTGATGTTACTGAAGGATTGTTTGTTGAGAGGGAAGGCTTTAGAGGGGGGAGAAAATAAGGATTTTGGATTTTTTGACATTAAGGGAGAGATGGTTTTGAAGCATCCAGCTCTCTGTAGTTGTAAAGGCCAATTGGGTTTTTGCCTGGAGCTCGGGAAGGCTAAGAGCGGAGCAGACTAAAGTGGAATAGTCTCCGTATTGTACTATTTGAGTGTTTGGAATAGCAGTGTGGAAACCATTGATGAATATATTAAAAGAGCATTGGTCTGAGTATAGACCCCCGGGGAACCCCAGTTGGGGTTGGTAGGAAGGTTGAGGTGCCAGTTTGCCATTTCACAGCCTGGGATCTGTCAGAGAGGTAACTGTTGAACTATGTAGGGATTTTTGGGAGAGACTGAAGTTAGAAAGATGATTCAGAAGATGGGTATGGGAAACAGTGTTGAATGCCTTGGATAGATAGAGGAGGACAGTGGAGACCATTTCTCCAGGGTCACGGACATGATTGACTATATCTAAAAAGAGAGGAGAGCAGTTATTCTACTATGGCCAGGATGGACTCAGTGTTGTGTAGAGGTGAGGAGTTGATTGTTGATGAGGTAGGGCATGAGTTGCAGGTGGATGCATTTTTCTAGGATTTTTGAAATTGGGGAAAGAATGGCTATTGGTCAGAAATTAGAGATGCTATTACTTTTGCCTTCTTTGTGGAGAGGCAAGATAAAGGCAGCATGCCATAATTTGGGGACATAAGATTCCTGGATAGATCTGTTGATGAGAATGCTGATGGGGATGGTGATGCCATCTGCGGCGAGTTTAAGAAAGAGTGAGGGAATATGGTCAGGGGCATTGGTGCTTGGCTTAAGTTTAGTAAGAAGATTTTTAATGTAGGAGGTTAGGATGGGTTTTAGATGAAACATGGGGGGAGGATTAGGAGTGGAGGGTTGTGGAGAGGAAGGGGCAGTGGATGGGAAGGGGGAGGGGAAGGTCTTAGTAAGTTCAGCTATGGAGCTGGTAAAGGAGTTAAAAAGGGTGGCAATGTCTGTGTCAGTTTTATTGTTGTCAGGACAGGGATTGGATTTTGTACCAGGGTGCAAAAGAGAGTTGATGGCATTCCAGAATTGTTTAGGAGTCTTGGAGTGGGTAGCCTGTAGTTGAGTGTAGTATGATTTTTTTTATCATTTGTGACATACTTTTTGGTTAGATTGCGGAGTTGCTTATATTTAAGGAGGGTAGCAGGGTGTTTATGTTTGTTGTAAAGTTTCCAGGTCTTGTCTCTTTGTAGCATAAGTGTTTTGGTGTCCTTTGTTAGCCAGGGAGCAGAGTTGGGTTTTATTCGTTTTGTTCTAGGTGGGGCTTGGGAGTTTAGGATGCTTAGGAAGGTAGTACTGAAGAAGTCTATGGCCTTATCTAGTGTAAGGGTTTTTAGGTTGTCCCAATTTGTTAGTTTAAGGGTTTTGGAGAATATAGTAGATTTAAAGTTTGTAAGGTTACGAGTATGAGTGTATTGGTGCTGGTGAGGGGAGTAGTGAGTAGCTCGGTGAATGAAGGCTGGGAGATGGTCACTCATGGTGTCAGGTAGTATACCAGAGTGAATGATCTTATTAGGGTGGGAGACCAAGATCCAGTCCAGAGTGGACCCTGGGGGATTATTTCTGTTGGGTCTGGTAACGCTGTTTGTTAGTTGGGTGAAATTAAATAGATTGATAGAAAGGGAGGGATTATTGTTACTGATTCTATTCCAGTCAATATTCACATCACCTAAAATATAGGTCTCAAGTTTTATGTTAGATGAGTCCCACGAGAGAATGTTTTCTAGAGTGGTGGTATTACCTCCGATGTAGATGGCCATCATACAAATATACAAATACTTTTATAGTTATTCATTTTGAGAATTCCTATGAATAGTTCAGCATTGTTGAACTGAGGAATGGGGTTCTGGTAAGGACAGAGGTTCAGTAGGCTGTAATAGATTAAGGCTACTCCTCCTCCTTTTTTGTTTTGGTGGTCACATCTGAGTGCTTGAAAGCCAGAGGGTAAAATCTCAGAGTCAGTAATGTGAGGTTTTAGCCATGTCTCTGAGACTGCTACTATATCTGGTAGAGTATGATTTAGCCAAGCATGGAAGAGTGCTAGTTTGTTTTTTACACTCTGGGAATTAATGATAATGAGCTTGAGGTATTTCTTGTTGGTACTGTTTGAAGAGTTAGGGGGAGTGAGATTGTTGTTAGTCTTGGGTCCAGGGTTGGGGTGAATGTCTCCTGCTAGAGCAAGCCAATTAGAGGTTGAATGGAGCAGGACATTTGGTCTGCAAGTTTTGTTTGGTGAGACAGACAATTTCATTTTGGTAGTAGGAGGTTTTAATGATGTGGTTAGAAGTTTTAGTTTAAAACAGTGTAGAGGGTTAGGTTGAAGAAGAGAGGGGGATATGTTCTGAAAGTGGGAAGTGATGGGGTGGGGAAGAGGGAGAGTGGAGGAGGTAGGGGAGAAAAGGAGGGGGGTAGTTTGTAAGAGGAATAGGAGGTTGCATTGAAAACAGTTATTAGGAGGAGAATGCTTATAGAGGAGATAAGTGAAGTTTGAGGAAGTGGGGGGGATCATTTTTAATAAGACTAAATTAAATGTGGAGCAGGAAGCTGGGGTAATAGGGGAGTGTTTGGTGGGAAGGGGAAGAGTAAGACTGAGAGTATAGGCAGCAAAGGGATAGAGATGGGGAGGGATTAATTAATTGATGAATGTTGGGAGGGGGAGGGGTAGAGAATAGGATTGGCTATGGTGAAGGGGAGGAGATACAGGGTTAGAATAAAGGTAAGTGTACTGGGGTGGGTGAGAATTGGGGGTAGGGTAGGGGAGCGGAGTGAACCCATAGGGCGAACAGAGCAGGGCAGACCCAAAGGACAAACACAGCAGGATGGTGCAAGAAATAATCAGTAAAGTCAAAAGGTAAGTATACGGGAAGGTAAGCAGGGAAGGTAGAGGAAGGTGTTTCAAAAGAAGACTTGAGGCTTTAGTATAAATACGGACTGAGATATGAGAGAAGAGGAGGAGGAGAGTGAAAAACTAGGGTTTTAATTCTGTAGGTAGAAAATAACAAAAGGCATCAGAGGCAGGTAAAGTCTGCCATCTTGTGGTCAAAACCAGAAATTGCACAGAGAGGAGACGCAGCAAAAGGCTGGAGATTAGAAATTCAGAAAGGAAGGCTTAAAGGAAATATAGTTACTAAAAGGCTAGGAAAATGTGGGTAAGGGGGTTCAGAGTAAAAGAAGGCACAGCAGAGGGGGTATGGCTGCTTGCTATACTGGCAGGTTTACACTAGAGAGCTAGTAAGTTATTTAATATCATAAGCATGTAGAGGGAGGTAGAACCTCATATGACATATTTTCTTTAGTTATCTTGGAGTTCAACACAGGGAGAAATTTTATCAGTTTCCCAGGAGGGGTGTAGGATAAGTAGGTATGGCCGGGTGATATCTGTAGGTCTTGGATGTCCAGCAGGGCACGACCAATGGTAGAGAAATTAGGTACAGCTGGAGAATACAAAAACAAAATTAAAGGGAGAGGGTTGTAATGATGAACACAAGGTGAATATCAGGAAAGAAGTAGGTTAGTCAACAAAATGCATTTTAGCTGGTTCAAAACATACGCCATCTACAACAGATTGTCTTCATAAACTAGTTACAACACATTGTACACATTTTGCACAAACAAAACATCTTTCTTTGATGAGTTAAACAAGACAGCTAGATAAAGAACTTTGCAGGCATACAAATATGAGCACTTTTCTTAAGTTAACAGGCGTCTTAAGTTTAAATAGTAATGTAAGCTAAAAAGCAGTTGCATTTAAAACATTGTAACTGGTAATCAGCATCAGGTCAATCCTAGGCACAACAGTATGCACGCTGTTTCATTTACAATTGCTGGAGACTGCATAGCAACAAGAACAACATAAGATACTATTGCAGCTAGGGAGAGCTAGTAGAAATAGCAAAAATGCGTGGGCAAATCTACATCCACAGTGTGGATAGTTTACAAGATAAATAAGGCTAATATGTAATTGTTGTTAGCGGGATAAGTAGCCTTTTGTTTTATCAAGGTTATCTGCTACATAAGGGTTCGTGTCACGCTACTGTAGTTTACAAATGCGTGAGCGAACCTAAATCTTCAGCGTGGATGGATAACAAGATAAATAAATTTAATATGTAGTTACGGTTAGCAAAATAAAGGAGCCTGGCGTCTTCCAGAGGTCATCTACTACGTATGGGTTCGTGTCATGCTACTGCAGTTTACAAACACATGAGCGGACCTAAATCCTCAGCGAGGATGGTTTACAAGAAAAGTAATGCTACTACTTATTTGCGGTTGGCAAATAAAGAGCCTGGCCCAATTACTGAACAGATAAGCACATCTACAGGCTAAATGTGTGGTAGGGCAACAAAAACAGATCCCCATTGAGTATGAGCAGACAATGTGAGCAAAATACATGTGCCAAGGATATCAGTTAGAGTACAGAGAGAAGAGTACTATTGCGGGAAGTCATCATCATCATCCACTAACTGCAGTCTTTAACACTATTTGATAGTCTGAAAAAGTTTCCAACCAGGAGCTATTAATATCCCTTAATGTGACTTGTTTTACACCTGCAAGGGATGAGCTTTGCACCATCTAAAGCAGTTCTTTCACCGTTTTTTTTTCTCCCTATAAGACATATGTCAGGAAAATAGAACTCACTTTCACAATTCACTTCAAACACCAAAGGCATGCACGTTGTCCAACTGGCAATGAAACGCTAGGCAAGGAAAGTCACTGTAATGTCTCCATAAATCAAAAAACGAATCTTCACGATAAAAATTCTTTTATTGGAACCAAACGTAGTGAGCGCTTTCGCCAACAGGCTTCATCAGACTATCAAAAGACATAATGTTACATATGTTTAAATACTATCACTTGAAACCCCATTGGTCACCTACAGCACCTGGTGACCTACGTAATAACTCTAAAGTGCTCATTTCTTAAAAGAGTTCTTTTATCAGTTACTAACAGAAAATCAACCATATATACTCTAACAAACATTAATACTTTTCATAATTTAGCTAAAATAAATAATTTCAAATCACGGTCAGTACCGTCATATATACAAAGATTGTATGCGTTCCTGTCTTAGCATGTAAGTGTTGCTTCATATATCATGTTTAACAGCAAACAATTGCAAACAAAAATAGAAATTAATATAAAGTTTGCTTACATCATCACAACTGGTTTTTTATATATGCAATTAAAACTAGATATCGCATTCTATACATAATAAAACATAGAACTACATCTTCCAATTCGGAATGAAACAAATAATAAGCAGCATTATGTAGATAGTACAAATGATGTCTAATGTATGAGCATAAAATAACCAGTAAAGGACCCCATTATGTTCCTAACTACCTTAAAAAATTTTTTATACCTTATCTATGTGAAGTATCTAATAATTCAAGCAATCTAAAAACAATAAAATGCTGCAGCTATCCTCGTCTCATGCTATAGTGGCTTTTCTATATGTCCATACACGTATACATCGGGTAAGAGCTGGAATCGTGTACAGGGTAAACCTGTGTGTCCTGTAAAAACTACTCAAATGTTCTTCTCATACTAGGGGTGGGTGAAGGAGGTGATGGTCTATAACCCAAAACAGCAAGGACGGGGAGAGAAAGGGATAAACAATGTATGTGAGAGCGGGGATGGGGTGGAATAACAAATAAAGTGTCATGTGCATATCCAGATGTAAAAGATGCTAATCAAAATTGAAAAATCCCTCTATTTTCTAAAAATCCTTCTATTTTTTAGAAAAGGTTTTATTTGCACTTTATCATTTAATCCAGGTGGTATATCCGATCTAAACCTAATTATCCACCTGGTCTCACATTCCAGGGTCCTATTTATAATATCTCCCCCTCTGATACCTTGTTTCAATTCCTGTATAACATAGAAAGAAAATCGATGACTACTTCCTGCCTCCTTGTAATGTCTGGACAGTGCATTAATATCTGATCCTATCCTTATTTGGTAATTGTGTTCTCTAATCCGTTCCTTTAACATCCTATTAGTCTTACCAATGTAGTAGCTTGAGCATACCCTGCATATAGCAAGGTATACCACATTTCTAGTTTCACAGTTTGTATGAGTAAGGAAGGTAAACTTCCGTGATGTTTTAGGATGTACAAACTCTGTGTCTTGATTTATATAACTACACTGGTTGCATTTGCCACAAGGCAATGTATTCGATTGAATCACACTACCCAAGTCTGTCGTTAAAGTATATTTAGGCCTACACAATAATCTCTTCAAGCTGGGATGATTCCTATAAATCATTCTGGGTTTAGGCCCCACTATTTCCCCTATTTCTTTGTCCGAGAGGAGTATATCCCAGTGCTTACCTAATACGTTCACAAGTTCAGCACTGTTTTTGCTATAAAACGTAATAGCTTTAACTATGTCTTCATTTTGCCTGGGTGTCTGTGGATATTCCTCCTGGTCCATAAAGAAGGGTCTAGCCCTCCCCATTCTCATGGTTTCTGTTTCCCTAATGGCATCATTGATTTTCCTATGATTATACCCTCTTTCTAAGAACTTATTCATAAGATCTGTCATCTCCCTATTAATATCCCTTAATGTGACTTGTTTTACACCTGCAAGGGATGAGCTTTGCACCATCTAAAGCAGTTCTTTCACCGTTTTTTTTTTCTCCCTATAAGACATATGTCAGGAAAATAGAACTCACTTTCACAATTCGCAATAAATCTCCCAATTTCAAGGTACATGTACTTATTTAACCTCCCAAATGGTTTTTATTTATTTCAGTGAATCACGGCAAGCTTAGGTATGATTCATCAACCAGAACCCCCAAAACATTTTGCTGGAACACCAGTACAGTGGAACTCTGACCCATTATACCAGTGCCTGGAGAATATTCTTTGGTATAATTTACTAACCAGAACCCCCACAGACATGCAGCTAGGCCTCCAGTGCGGTGGAACTCTGAACCTTTATGCCAGTGTGCCTGTACTTCACACACATGAGAGAGAGCATGAGTGTGTGTGTTTGTGTGTATTAAACCTTATAATAGTCCCAAATATCAGGATGTAATAAATTCATTTTTTAATATTTTATTTCTGACCACACTGTGCAGGTTATCAACATATTATCTTATGCTTGATATTAACTCCCCATCCAGCCAGAAGCACTACTCTGTTACCCCAAGTTAAGCCCTCCCCATACTGAGCATGTTTCACTGTTTTGACAAAGGTGATTTGCATATCTAATTGCAACTGAAAGCAGCTGCAAGCCGCAAGGAAGACCCAGAACTTAAACTTTATATTACTTTAAGACAGACTTACAAATAATCTCTTACTTATGGGCAGCCAGGTTTGTTGGGTCTTTATAACCGACATCCAAATAGGTATGTGGTTATTTTCTGATTATCCCTTACATTTGCTTTTATCCTGATGGTAGCTGCTAGACATTAGCCCTGCCTTTAACAAACTTACCTCAGCCTGTGCTATTACACTTGATTTAGTTAACTGCACTGGATACCATCAGTACTACAACACTAAAATAATTCAAGCTTCTTTCTTTCTTAGGCTGCCACTTCTCACTCCCTTAACTGGTGTAGGAACCATAAACACCATAAGTTATATACTTCACAAGAGCCTTTTAAATCACCAAATCTTGGTTACTGACCTGAGTCCAACAGATTGCTTTAGATTGGAAACCTGGCAGGGGTATTTCTGCTCTTCTGCAGAAGTGCTGTAACTTTTTGCTACTTTGTTTTACATAACTTTACATTCATTTGCATATCTAGAATACATAAATCAACCTATGTCATAAAAAAGAATATGCTCAAATTAGTTAAATAGTTTTGTACATTAGTCACAGTTGATATATATATATATATATATATATATATATATATATATATATATTATATATATATATACACACACACACACACACCATGATGATTCTGATGTCAGTCTCCTCACTCTTTTCTCTCACTTTTTCCAACCTACTTATAAATGCCCAGAAACATCTTAAGCTACATCTTCATTGGTCTGTGTACCACTTCCACTTTTATTCTCCTGCATTCTTTTATGGCTGTCTCTTTTCCATTTTCTTGGTATTTACCTTTCCAGCTACTCAGCCATAAGCATTAGTCCTGTCCAGTCTTCCCTCAATCACCCTTCCCTGATAGTATCCAGCCAATAAAGACAGGTTTCTAGTTTCTTTCTTTCCTTCCTCTTGTAGACATCTCACTTTGCAACCACTTTACACTGCAATCATATTGTTCCACGTATTTAATCTGCCTCTTTCTTTCTCTGCACTTCTGGCACTCACCTTCCTCTTGTTTTCATTTGTAGGTTTTATTGACATAATGTATGATTTGTATAGAAGCTGCGTATATAGGTCATACACTGGCCCTCCAGTCATACTTCTCAACTCGTTTGCTCAAAAAATTCTCAGCCCCCCCCCCCCCCCAAACTGAGTCTTCCCTCTCTCTGTATACGAGTTTCCTCTTTTGAACAGGCTTTTGCTTGGATACCAGGTTTCTACTAGTATAGCTCTACTGGACAGGTCCTTAACTGCGTATCAGCTGTCCACCTGTGTAACTCTTCGGAATATGACAATCCTTTGGTATCAGGCTCCTACATGTGTGCCTCCTGTGAACCAGGCCCCCACCTGCAACACTCTGTAATCCCTCTACAGTGAGAAGCAAACATCTATGCTCTTTACAGCATCCATTCTCTTTCTATATATTTTGGTTCCAACTACTGGGCATTTCACCACATGACAGAGCTTCCATAACATTCTGGCTCACCCTAGGGATCATTTTTGGACTTCCAACTTAGGAATCAACTTCCTCGCATCAGTTTCTTTCTCTGACATGAGCATCTTCTGAATGGTCTTCTTTTTAGTATGTTACACATTACAGAGTCCGCCCCAGGACTCATTTTCAGACTCAAAGGACATTGAACCTTAAACAAATCTGTTTGCAGCTGTCCCTCATTAACTTTTACTTGCCTGCCTGTTTCTGAACTGGAATCTTTAGAGAGTCCCGCAACCACTTTGTTAAATGACTGCCCAGTGTAGATGTATCAGTTCAGGGATCAGCAGATGAGCTGTATTCCCAGGATAACTAACTCATCTGCATTCAGGTTGCTATGGCCAGATTCATGCATGATTTTAAAAGTGAAGGGCTGCACGGTCAGTGCCAACCAAGATAAATTCATACAGGTATCCATTTGTTGGTACAGTCATTGAAGTGGGGCATGATCTGTTATAAGCACAAACTCCCAACTTAACAGGGGTGGTGAGGACCTATTTAATGGCTGAACTCTATTTCAAAAGCCAAGTAGGGTTTCTCAGCATTACTCAGCTTTTTGCTAATGTAAAACAAAGTGTTTGCACCTGAATTGAGTTTTTTTCAAACACCTTTACTGAATTATCACTTGTGACATAAGCGAATTTATATTCATATAAAAGTAATCAAACTATATTAACATAAACATTACACTTCACATATATTGCTATAATCATTTAACCTAAGCAATATTACATAAATTATTAAATTCCTGCCTTTTTTGTTAAACAAGAGGACATCTTTATTAAACTATCACTTACTACATAGACAATCATACATTTATGTAAATGAAAACAAACCACACCGACACAATCCTAGTCGCAAGCATTTTACATCACAAATCATACTGACATACTCACAGTTGCAAACATTATACATCACATAATCTAACCAATCTTTCTCACTCAAACATTACATAGCTCATTTCAGTCCTGCTGTATTTTAGACCTCATTCCTCCCTTGTATGTATTGTTCCCACAATTCCCATTTTTTTCCTATGAAGCTTGCTCCCACCCTTTTCTGAAGATCTCAATTCTAGTTGTTTTATCGGTTACTATATTCACTACTTACAGTACAGATGGTTTAGATTTTGATTTCCATTTTCTAGTAATTGCTTTTTTGGCAAACACCATAATTAAACATAGCAAGGCCTTACCACGTCTAGGCAAGTCCGATTCTGTATCATAGCTTAGAAAAATTATAATTATCTCCCTTGTCAGACCAATCTGCCCACCCATCACCTCAGGCAATGCATCCTGCAGGGAATCCTTAATGTTTGCCAACTCACCGCACTCCCAGACAATATGTTTCCAATTACCTCTTTATTCCCCTTCATACCGCCAACATTTACTGTCTGCCTAAGGAAAAATTCTCGAGTCTATTTGGGATATAAAAATATCTATGTAAACATTTCCAGGTAAAAATCCTAAATCTTTTAGATTTTGTTGCATAACCCGCGGTAGTGGTGCTGCGGTAGCGTTGTCGCCTCACAGCAAGACGTTGTCACGTTAGATTCTCAGCTAGAGCGTCTTCTGTGTGGTGGCATGCGTGAATGGGCGTGCCTTCATTGAAGGTTGTGCATCAGGGCTGGTAACGCGGCATGTAAAAATCCACTACCAAACATTAGCGGACCGGAGTTCCGCTGTGGCGACCCCTAACCGGGATAAGCCGAAAGACACAACAACATTTGGGAGACGTACATATATTCTCTCATTGTTTCTCTGTGAATACTTATTCAATCTCTTTTCCCAATCCTTTCTAATCTCCTCTGATTGATTCTTATAGTTATCAAGCAATATTTTATAAACTACACTAATTATTCCTTTTTAATGGCAGCTTCCATTCTAGAGTCTATTAAAAAATCTACCAGTGCTGGTCTTTTGTTTAGGACCCCCCCCCCATTTCTTTCTCTTTGTCCGATATCAATCCCTGATAGGGAAGGTAATCTCTAAACTGCAGTCCAAATAAATACTTGGCATCTTCCCATTCAATCAGCTTTTCCTCTCTAGTTATTTGCTCCCAATACCTTGATTCCTCTTCCAGTTTTCTCCAATAACTTCTGTCCCCCTCTTGCCTACTGTCTGTATCCCTAATTGCAGTAATCCCTTGACAGAATCTCCTTTCTCCATTCTGTGTTGGTTTAGTTCTTAGAATACTTTCTGCTACTTTATGGATATAGTATTCTGCATGATTGTTATTCTCCTTAAAGGCCTGCATCCAAAATCTCAGTCTGCTTGTTTGTTGAGCTTCCCCCATGTTTCATCATCATCCCTTTCCACTTTGAATTATAGCTTTCTGCTTGTGCTATGTATAGGAGTCTTAACTGTGTAGCTCTGAAATAGCCCTTCAAATTGGGTAATCCAGTCTGCCCTATTCTGCTGGAAGAATCGTTGTATCCTATTTGACTCTTGCCATCTTCCCTTCCCAGATAAAGTCCTTCAGCTCTTTGTTAATTGCTACCCACAACTTATCCTCTGGTTGATAAAATTATGTCTGACCAGTGTATAAGACTAAAATCATTTTAACTGCTTGCATCTTCCTATCCATATAACAAAAAGTACAGTTGTGTACACTTACCATAAAATGTAGATGTTTGAGTGTATTCACTGTTGCAGTCATCACATTTGGGTTATCTGCTTGCAGTAGCCCTCAATCGGCCTGATTATCAAAGTCTTGGGTCCTGCTTTGGTTGCGGTTTCATCTTCCATGACGTCAGGTAGCCAGGGGTATAAAGTATGCAGCAGATGACATTACATCAGTTTTTCTTGCCCCAGATGTCAGGTGCCCCCCCTAGTGGGAAGCAATTAAATATATGCACAAGGTTACACCTCAAACAAAAAAGCAAATACACCAAAACGCTTTAAGCATAGCAAAAAGGAAAAGAGGTATAGCCAAAAGAAGTCAGGGGGCTGGAGGGAGGGTAACCAGGACTACAACAGTGAATACACTCAAACATCTACATTTATGGTAAGTGTACACAACTGTACTATGTTCTTCGTGTTTCACTGTTAGTCATCACATTTGGGTAGATTCCCAATGCTAAGGATAGGAGGAGGAAATTAGATAGCATTAGAACCAGCTAGAAGGCCCTGCAAGACTGCAGTGGCAAAGCCAGCTCTGGATTTAGAGAAAATTGGCAAATGGTAATGCTTGGTGAAAGTATGTACAGAACTCCAGGTAGCAGCTTCTAGGATATCCTTGGTAGGGACACCTCTGAGAAAGGCTGTAGAAGTAGATGCAGCTCTGGTTGAATGTGATCTTATTCCCTGGGGGACAGGTTTTCCATGGTGCTTGTAGCAGAAATTAATGCAATAGCCTATCAATTTAGAAATGGTTTGCTTTGAAATGGCCTTCCCCTCTGCCCCTGCAGCAAATGCCACCAGCAGCTGTTCAGATTTCCTGAGAGGTTTAGTCCTGTCCAAGTAAAATCTAAGTTGTTTGTGCACATCTAAGGAATGCAGTATATGTTCCCCTTTGTTCTGTGGATTAGAAAAGAAGGTTGGCAAATGAACGGACTGATTAAGAGCCACACTGGATACTACCTTGTGGCATGAAGGAGGGATTGGTCCTGAGGGACACCCTGTCCGCATGAAAGATGATGAAAGGCCCCACTGCCACAAGGGCCTGCAATTCAGACACCCATCTTGCTAAAGCGATGGCTAAAAGGAAGGCTGTTTTCCAAGAAAGGAATTTCAACTCTGCACTTGCAGCTGGCTCAAAAGGAGGTAGAGTGAGTTTTTCCAATACAAAGTTAAGGTCCCAGGCTGGAGTTGGGGCTCCCCTGGGTGGTCTCAAGTGCTTGGCCCCTCTGAGGAATTGCCTGAGCAGTGGATGAGAGAAGAGGGGTGTTTCTGTGTTGTAATGAGCTGAAATGGCTGAGGCATGAATTTTGATGGAGGAAAAGCTTGGAAAGTAGATGCCCTGTCCTTCTCCTGGAAAAATCTATCAGTTCATGCCTTTTCTCCTCTGCCTCTTCTCTCCAAGGTACATCTCAGTTAAGTATTGAAGAATCTGAGGTAAATTGGGCGCTGCTGTGCCCATCCACCGGGTTTGGTTCCAGAAACAGAATCTTTTCCATTTTGCAGCATAAGATTTTCTAGTACTAGGCCTCCTTGCCTCCAGAATGACATCTAACACTTGTTTACTGAGGGATGGTAATGGAGAGATCAGGTAATTAGCCAGGCTGCCAGGTTCAGGGTTTGAAGCGGAGGGTGCAGAATCTGGCCCTCCTGCTGGGACAGCAGGATAGTGGTCTGAGGCAGGTGCCATGGTGCCAGCAGTGACACTGCACAAGAGGGGGTACCAGTGTTGGCGTGGCCAGTCTGGTGCAATCAGTATAGTCCTTGGTTTGTCCTGTTTGATCTTTAGTAGTACCTTGGAGAGAAGAGGCAGAGGAGAAAAGGCATGAACTGATAGATTTTTCCAGGAGAAGGACAGGGCATCCACTTTCCAAGCTTGTTTGTGGGGAGTCCTTGTGCAGAATTTGTCCAATTGGTAGCTCTGGGGGGAGGCAAACAGGTCTATCTCTGGGCTCCCCATTTGCTTATCAACATGTTGAATGTCTTTGGTTCCAGTTTCCACTCGTGTGGGTCCATGAGATTTCTGCTTAGTTCGTCTGCCAGTGTATTTAGCTTTCCTGGCAGGAATTGAGCCTGTAGGTGTACTTCGTAGCTCAAGGCTGTGTTCCACAGAGCCATGGCTAGTCTGCAGAGAGGGTATGAGTGGGTTCCCCCTGCTTGTTTATGTACCACATAGCAGTGGTGTTGTCTGTCTTTACTATTAATTGTTCTGGAAGAATGTGGTCCTTGAAAGCTGTCAGAGCATTCTGTACAGCTAACATTTCTTTTTGATTGATATGCAGGTGCATTTGACTTGGGTTCCATTTGCCCTGAATGCACTTCCCTGCCAAGTGAACCCCCCCATGCATAGTCTTATGCATCGGTTAGGGTTTGGACGGCAGGGGATAGAGTCAATGGCAGACCCTTGTTTTGGTGGCAGGCCTCTGCCCACCAAAGGAACTCTAACTGTAGGCAAGGTAAGATAGGAATCATAGCTTCTAGATCCTGAGAATGTTGACACCATAGGCTTTTTAGATACCATTATAGTTTCCTCATATGCGGTCTTGCATATGAAATTAGGAGAATGAATGAGGCCGTGAACCCCAAGGCTTGCAGTATTTGTCTTGCAGATATAGCAGGGTCTTTGTGGCCATTAGTTTGAAGTACGCTGTCAAATTAACTTGTTTCTCTGGCATGAGGAAAGCCATCTGGGAAGTTGTGTTCAAACTTGTTCCCAGGAATACAATTTGTTGGCAGGGTACAAGATGTGATTTATTTTCGTTTATGGTGTACCCCACAGAAGTTAGCACCTTTTGTACAAACGCCAGATGATTCAAAAGTATGTCCTGGCTTTCTGCCTGAATTCGACAATTGTCCAGGTATGGGTATATTTGAATATTTCTTTGCCTGCAAAATGCAATGACTAGAGCTAGGCACTTTGTGAATACCCTGGGCGCAGTAGATAAGCCAAAGGACAGTGCAGAGAACTGATAGCGCATGTAACCTGCTCTGAAGCATAGGTATCTTCTGCAAGATTCCCTGATTGGGATGTACAGGTAGGCTTCCTTTAAATCCAGTGTTGCCAACCAGGCATCCTTGCCTAGCATAGGAAGCAACTGGTGAAAAGTTAGCATCTTGAATTTTGGGATCACCAAAAAAGTGTTTAGGATAGAGAGATCCAGGATAGGATGCCAGATGTCTTTTCTGGGCACCAAGGAAAGTCTCGAGTAGAAACCTTGTCCCCTTTCCTCTTCTGGGACAGCTTGAATAGCCCTTATACTTAGAGAGAGAACTTGCTTTTGAGCCTCTGCCCACTGATTTGGGGGTAGCTCTGGCCAATCGTTTGGGGTTGGTAAAGTGTGAAAGTGGAATCTGTATCCTTGGGAAACTGTATTTAAAACCCATTTGTCCTGGGTAATGAGTTCACAGTTTTTTGCCTTCAGAGCAATCTTTCTATCTAAAGGAACAGTCAGATGAGAAGGGCTTGGAAGTTTTAAAGTTAAGTCACAGACAATTAACCATAGGGGGGAGTCTTACTACTCCCTGCTTTGGAAGAGGGAGCCCCCACTGCTTAGTCCTGTGCGTACCTTGGGACTGAAGCCTGGGTGTTCTGCTGGTTCTGGGTTTGGACTGAGAAGAGGCAGGAAAGGACCAATTCTTACAGGGCCAATGCCTATTAAATCTTGGAGGCTGTACTTGCAGGAAATCTTTAACAGTTTGCATAGATTTAGCTTTTTCCTCCATCTTTTTAAGTACTTCTCCTGCTTTGTTACCAAACAGGCGGTCCTGGTTTAAGGAAGCATCCAGCAATTTAGATTTAACATGATCTGGCAAAGATTGCTCCTTAAGCCAAGCATGCCTTCTAAGTACAGTCCCAGTGACAGCAGCTTTGTAAGATCCCTCTTGTGAATCAAAACCACATTGCAAAGTATGTTTTCCAACTTGTTCATCAGAATGCATTAAATCCTGTAAATCCCTATTTTCAGCACAGTCAGGAATCACCATCATTTTCTGTTTAAGCAATCCAATAATATGCTGCTGATACTTTAACATATGAAACTGGCAGTTCAAGGTCCTAATGGCCAAGGTTTCAGAAGTGTATACGTTCTTACCCCATCTATCCAGCGCCCTGGAATCTCTATCAGGAGGGGGTAGGATTTTTGGCAGTAATAGCCCTAATGCCCTTGGGTCCCCGTGAAATGATCTCAGGATTCACAGTAGGATTTTTAAAGAGGAACTTGTGAGAGTTAGAAACCCTGTAATATCTATCTGGTTTTCTGGAAACAGGAGGTAAGGAGTCCAGGGCCAAGCTAGATTCCGAAAAGGCATCATCAACAATGTCCAGTACAGGGGGATAGCTAAAGGCCTGTGTTGGGGCAGGAGTAAGAAATCTCTAAGCCTCTTTTTAGAATCAGAGTAATCCTGGCTTTCCCAGCGAAAATGCTCCCTAAGAGTATGCAAGGTTTCACCAAAAGAGAAATCCTCTGGAGGGGAAGCAGAGGGAATGGAGTCCTCTGCATCAGAATAATCATAGGTAGATAAGGGTAAATCCTGGTCAGAGGAAACAAATTTCAGAATCCCAATCAGAAGAATCATAAGCAAAATCAGACCTAGGTCTGTTAGGGGGGAAGGTTGGCTTCCCTTGATTAAATAAATAAGGTTTTCAGCCATTCTTATTTGTTTTTTTTTTTTTTAGGCATAGAGGCCTGGGCATCTGTTTTCTAGGCATGGATCGAGTTTTTGGCCTTGAAGAAGGTGTCGGTTTAATATGCATGTCAGTAGGCCTGAATACACCCTCAGAAGCTGGTGCCTGCACAGCGCCTCCGGACCCATCCAAGGTAGAGACATCTGCAGGTTCCACAGTTAAAGCATCTCGCGGCAAACAGGACTCTGAATGCGTCTCAGTACAGGCCTGCAAATCTGAAGTAGCGGGTATCGAGTGCTGAGAAAGCACCTCACTGAGTACTGGCGAACTGGTGACTAGCTTAGGACCTAGGTGGCCTGTCTCTGTCTTTATCTTTGCGTTTTTTTGGAATGTCAGTAGTTGGGTGGCTTACAGAAGCCATATCTGGGTAATTGAACTGAGTACCAAAATATTTAGAAGCATAAATATACAGATGACAAAAAGTTTGTTGTTTAAATAAGGCACAAAACTGACAGTGAGGTACTTTGTGGTCAGGGCCTAGGCAAGGAATACAGTATAAATGAAAATCTTTATGAGGTATATGCTTTCCCCAAGAAATACAATTATTGACTTTTACTGACATTGGTTTAGAGCAAGAAAACGTTTCTGCAACGGGGTACTTAGCTTTAGTTGAAGACTTCGGTTTGAAAATGAAAATTTCGGGAGTTGGCTGACCGGCACTTGCGAACTGCTTCTGCTTCGGACACCACACGGCAAGAAAGACTGATGTAATGGCATCGACTGCATGCTTTATACCCCTGACATCATGGAAGATGAGACAGCAACTGACGCACGACCCAACTGAGGGCTACTGCAAGCAGATAACCCAAATGTGATGACTGTAACAGTGAAATATGAAGAACATCTTCCATTTTCTAATTTTTCTGTATTATCTTTTGTTTAGCCTCTTCCCACATATATCTTTGGCTGCCACAGTAGAATCATTTTAATTCATACTCCTAAATATTTCAGTTTATCATGTCCCTATAAATATGGGTACTCCTGAACCAGTTCATGTGTGGGTACATAATTTAGCTCTATTGCCTTTGTTTTAGCTTCATTAATTTCTGTATCCCGAAAAGATCTGAAACGGTCTCAAAATGTTCCATAACACTGTAATGTCTTTTTCTGGTTTTGTCAGATACAAAATAATACCTGCAAATAAATTCAGCTTTCCTTGACTACCATACCAATTACATCCTTGAATTTCTGAGTCCCTTATTTTTTGCCAGTGGTTCTAAATATAATGCAAATAATAGAGGAAAGGACACCCCTGCCTGGTTCCTCTCCTCAAGCAGAAATTATCAGAGGGCCCCACCCACTTTAATTTTTGCCTCCAGTCCCCTCATATATTTTCCTAATCAACTTTAGAATTTTTTTCAGTAAATGCAAATACTTCTATTGTCTGCTGATAAAGTCCCAGCTTACTCTGCCAAATGCTTTCTCTGCATCAAGACTTACCAACAATGGTATTTTCTTACATTCTGCTTCTCTATGGATCGATGTTCTGTTAATGTTCACATATTTGCCTCCCCTCTACAAAACCACATTGATCCATATCTATCAGTTTTGGCATTACTTTTGCCATTCTTTTAGCCATTATAGACATGGAAACTTTATAATCATGGTTTATTATTGAAATGGGCCAGTATGAAGCTGGATCTGATGGATCCTTACCCTCTTTAGGTATTACACCTACCACTGCTTTTGTCCAGGATGTGGTACTTCTCCTCCTCTTAAGATACTGTTAAAACCTGCCAGATCTTTATCCGTTTTTTCCCTTCTAGCTTACAAATTTCCCCAGGAATACCATCTATTTCTGGGGACTTTCCTGTAGATTTGTTATACATCATAATTTTTATCTCATCTCATCTTATCCTGTTAGTAATTAAGTCTCATCTACCTCGAACCTTGGCATATTTAATTATTCCATAAACACTGCCATTTCTGTCTTTGCTTGATTTTCATATTTCTCTGCTTTATACAGGCTCTCATAGAATTTCCAAAATATTTCTAATACCTCTACAGGATCTCGTTGCCTTCTTTGTTATAGGCTCCCTAAGTCTGGCAATAGCCCTTTCTACTTTCTATTACCAGTGTCATTGTGCTAAAAGACTTTGTGCTTTAGTGTTATCAAAAAATGATTGCTTAACAGCAATCTTTCTAAACTTGTGTATATTATCGAGGTAAACCTTTTTATGCCTAGCATCTTCTTGTTCTGCGAGATCCTCCCTATTCTGCAACATTAACATTTGTCAGTCCCTCTAAATAATTCTTGTTACTTCTTAACCATAGCTCCCTTTCTTTTATTCCCACCCTATTAAGCTACACATTAATTTTATCCCACTCCCTAGCTATATTTTCAGAAGAAATTTATATCCTGTCTTAACAGCTCCTGAATAATCTCCACTACCCATTCCTTAAATTCCTCTCTTTTCAGCAGATAGGTAGGAAAGCACCAATGTCTCATTTTTATTTCATTACCCTGTGTTTTTATTGTAGCTATTTGCCCATGATCTGAAATAGTTATTGGGTGGGTATCAAGACCTGTAATTAAATGCACATGTTCCTGTGAAATGTAAATTCTATCTAGCTTAGTCCAGTTTTTATATCTTGGGGAATAATATGTAAAGTCAGTGTGAATTGCTATTACTGAATTCATATATTCCATGCCAAATACATTTTATAAATTTCTTCAAATATCTACCCTCCTTTGTTATATTTCCTTTCTGGGGCCCCCCAGATACATCTTTACTGCTGCAAATCAAATTCCATTCTCCACGTATAAGTAATATTCTTTGCTGAAAACTGATTATTTCCCCAAGAATTTTCTTAAGCCCCATTATAGCAGTTTTAGGTGGAATATAAATATAAGCCAGTGTAATCCTCCTTCCTTGCCAGTAGCCCCTTAGAATACAAATCTGCCAGTATTATCTTAAAATCTTCTTCTATCACTATTGCAACTCCTCTTGCAATTAATATTAGTACTCCTCTTTTCCTTTGTCCCAGGTATTAATCTGAATAATCATCCTGAAAACCTTTATCAGATTCACATATTCAGTTCTTTCAAAGGATGTCTGCTGTAACATGGGTATTTGCACTCTACATTTTTAATATAGTTCACTATTCTTTCTTGTTTGTATTTATCTGTGAGACTATTTACATTTAAAAGACAAAGATAGAATCACTATATTAAAAAGTTATTATTCCCACCTTTTACGTACAACACCTTTTTGTTAAATGTCTAGTTCCAGCTTTTGTGTTACATGCACACACTGTGTGGCAGGTTGAACTTTTATACAGTTGTTTTTTGCCATCTACATTTCAGCCTAATTCACATCTTATAAACGTTTTGTTCTATTGAAAAGCCCTCAAAAAATACAAACCACCCCAATACCCCCCCCCCCAAAACCTATTAACTTAATTTTAACACACAAAACTATGTACAACTTGAAATACTGAAGTTTTACCTTCCTGACAGGAACAAAAGTCCCAAACTGACAGCCACACTCACAGACTTGAACTGGCCTTAAAGAAAGGTCATCCATGCTAAGACTCATGGTGTATCCTGTGCTTTTACTAACTGTGTTTGGTTTTGTCTTATCTTTATCTCTCTCCCAGCTGGAAAAACCTTTGAATGTTTTCAGAGAACATTAAACTACCTTGGGAAAGTCCCTGAATACGTTCAGAGAACATAATCTCCTAGCCAATTTCTCTTTTCTTCCTCAGCCACTGTCCACCAGACCACAGCCAGTTTTACTTCATCAGATTGTCTCCATGGAAACAAAGAGCAGCTGCAGAACTGTTAATAAGCATACATGTATTTGCTAGAAAGAAAGCCTCATAATATTCAATGTTCTTTTTCATTTACTTGTTCTCTCTTAAAACGTGTTACTAAATCAATCTGTGGTCTTTAATTTTATTTTATCATGCTTTTCAACTATATATATATATATATATATATATATATATTATATTTTGCAGTTCCTACATTTCTTAAAACTGAACAAGAAGAGAGAGGAGAGAAAGGAAAAAAACAGCAGCATCTGTTTAGAATCCCCATTACACTTAAAAAAAAAAAAAAAAAAAAAAAAAAAACCTGAAAAATTTTACTTGATAGGTTCATAAGTGTGTACTAGGCTAATGACCCTGGAGCCTTTGCAAGCCTAGCCCCTAGGATTACCCTACCATCATGCCACCCGACCTTAGTTCCTAATGCTTCTGTCGAGTACAGCCACTGGAGTGATCCCCGGGATGAATTTTCTATTTTCCATCCACTCAAGATTTCTCTTGAAGAAGGCCAAGTGAAGTGCTCTGCCTGACATGTATGGGAAGTCTATTCCATAGCATGGGCAGTCTCTGGGTTATGAACCTGTCCCTCCAGCATGTTCTGTTGATTGTGGTAATGAGGCTGAGGTCTCTGGAGCATGTGGTGTGGAGGAATTTCTTTAAATGTAGCATTTGTAACAGAGCTGGGTCAGACATGGCTTTGAAAGTCAAGCGGAGATCGCCTCTAAGTAGGCAATATGAGACAGAGAATAACTGGAGTTTTTTGAGTCTGTCCATATAGGACAAGTGTTTAAGGCATAGGATCCTCCTTTGTGAGATACGTTTGGGGCCTCTCCAGTTGTTGCAGGTGTCTAATGAAGTACATGCCAAATGGGGCACTGTATTCTATGATTGGCCTAATGAGGGAAGAGCAGAGGGAGACAATGACCTCTTTCTTCCTGGATGCAAAACCCTTAAGTAATGAGATGTACCACACAGAAGGACTTTCTGACCACAGTGGCAATGTGGTGGTCAAAAAAGAGAGGTTTCTGTCAACCTGTATTCCCAGATCTCTTACAATGCCTTCTGTGTTCAGTGGACTACCATAGATGTGGTAATTAAAGGGAAATGTTTTTTTCCCAAGGGGGATGACGACACTTTTTGGCATTGAGCATAAGGCCATGGTTCTGACACAGTTGGTCTCAGTGAGGCCTTTCTGTAGGTTGTCAACATCACTTGGGCGTTAATAATAGCTCCCAACTTGCAATCGTCTGCGAACTTTGTCAGCCAGAGTCCCTTTGTGTTGGCCTGAATGTCAGAGAAGTAGACAACAAACAGAAGAGGATCCAGGACCGAACCCTGTGGGACTCCACTCGTGACTGGTCGGCAGTCTGACTTGGAGTCAGCTACTTTCAAACTGTGGGTTCTATCAGTGAGCCAGTTTGCAACCCACCTAGTGATATAGGGGTTGATGCCCAACTTATTGAGTTTTTCTATGATTCTTGAGTGGGGAATGGTATCAAAGGCCTTGGCCAAATCAAGGTAGGCTGTATGAATCACATTGCCTTCATCCACAGCTCTGGTGACTATCTCAAAGAAGTCGACCAAGTTGATCTACCCTTCACAAAACCAAACTGTGTAGGATCCAGAGTTTGGAGATTCCCCATTTCCTTGTTTATTAGGTCCATGATGATGCGCTCCATAGCCTTGCATATCAGACTCGTCAGGCTAATGGGGCAATAGTTCCCAGGTATGTAGTCACTCCTCCTTTGTAGAGAGGAATGACTAACAGTGTGCCATTCAGTAGGGACAAAGCCTGAGGTGAGGCTGTGACTGAACAGGGCACACAGGTGAGGTGCCAGTTCACTCTGTAGTTCATGTAGAACACAACCAGGGATATTGTCAGGTCCCATAGAAGCTGTATTCTTGGCCTTGGACAGTGCTGTTTTAACCTGTGCAGCAGTAATACTGGGTGCCTGGCAATCTCCTGGTATTGTGATTGGTCCTTTGAGGGGGGGAGCGGTAAAGTTGGCAATTAATCTGTCGGTGCGGAATAAAAGGTACTATTGTGCAGTAGCTCAGAGCAAAGATGGGTATTGCCGTGGAGATTTTTTTAAGATAACTACAGAAGGACTTGTGGTTGTCTTTACTATCTGCTGCAATTTTGTTTTCATAGCTAGCTTTAGAGGATTTGATGAGGGATCTCAACCTTTTGTTGAGGCTGATAAGGGAGTATTTCCAGTCTTGGAACTTCACCTTATTCCACATCAGTTTCCTCCTTTTGTTGTAGAGTTTGTTTATGGTAGGGGACCACCAGATTGGCGTGTTTTTTTTTTTTTGAGTTGATCGTCTTGGTTCTATTGGGTTTAGTGACTTCCATGCATTTGTGTAGGTGTTGGTACAGTGCATTGGTGTATGATTCGGCAGTCATGCAGCTATTCTTCATTTGCATGGGTGCCATGAAGTTAGCCAGCTCGGTTTTTAGAAGCCCAAAGTTAGCTTTGCAGAAGTTTTTTATGGTGGTTACCTTTGTGGGGGGAGGGAAGTG
The DNA here is from genome assembly GCF_019279795.1 of Protopterus annectens. NCBI lineage: Eukaryota > Metazoa > Chordata > Ceratodontiformes > Protopteridae > Protopterus > Protopterus annectens. Next base: position 713,187,025 of record NC_056739.1, read on the forward strand.
GATTTCCAAGGTGATTAGTTTGTGGTCGGATCTAACCATGGAGCAGTTGACTATTGGTGTAGAGCAACAGTTGCCTATGTTAGCAATGACCAGGTCAAAGATGTTGTTACCTCTAGTGAGGGTAAGAATGAGCTGGGTCAGGGAATTGGAATTAATGAATTCCAGGAAGCGTTGGGCAGGTGTATTGGTACTTGAGTAGTTTTCCCAGTTAATGGAGGGGTAGTTGAATTCGCCCAGTATGAGAGTGTTAGGTTGGATCCCAGTATTCTCCAGGGTGCTTAGGAACGTGGAGTGAGAGTCTTGGGACATGGTTGGGGACCTATAGCAGGCTATGACCTGAATTACTTTCTTACCCAATGTTAGCTGCACCTGAAGTACCTCAGATGCGTTATCTTGGGCTACCGATCTGGAGGTGTGCGCATCCTTTATGAATATGGAAACACCACCGCCTTTGGAGCTTCGGTCCAAGTTCTGGGGCTGAAAAGTGTGGAATAAGTTATAGCCTGGTAGTGCAGGGGTGCTTTCTGCTGCCTTGAACCAGGTCTCTGTTACAGCACAAATGTCAGTGTTCTCCATTTTAAGGAGTGCTTTGAGCGAGTGCAGTTTGAGATTTAGACTTCTAGCATTGAGCAGCATGACCCTCAGATTGCATTTGTCTGTACCTGTTAAAGTGCTAATTTGGTCTTTGGAACACAGTCTAAAAAAAGGCATTATAGGGGTGGCAAGAACCTTGGGAAAACATTGAGGTCTGTCAATCATGTCATCCCAAGCAGACAGCTACTGGATCCCCTAAGAATGACACCAGAAACTTAGGCAATTATTGAAATCACTCATTTTCTGCTTGTACCGTGGTATCATTCTAGGTGATGGTAGGATGCTGCTCAGGGCTAGGGTCATAACCTGCCTGGGCTACATAATCCAAGATTTCCTCCATGTCTCTTTTTATGTAGCCCAGGGAGATGCATCTCAGGTCATTCACACCCAAATGTACAATGACAAAGTCATATTTGTACCCGTTGTTGAAGGACCTGAGTGCGTGCGTTATGTGGCGGATCCTGACGCCTGACAGGCAGCCGACTGATGATTTCTCCTTATTCAGCCTAGTGAGTGGGACATCAGTGTGCCTCACTATAGAGTCACTTATGACTAGTGTGTTGGGCATGCTGTTTTGCCTTAGGGGCTTTGGTTGAGTGGCACACTGTTTAGAAGAGTTATGTGTCTCATGATTAGTGTTGTGGTAGTAGAGTGCATTTCTGCCTTGGAGGTCTCTGCTGTTTGGGTAGATTTTTATTGTGCCTCCGTGAAGTGGGTGCGTGGTTTGTGTTTTTATGTGAAGGCAGTGCTGGTGTGTGTACTGGAGGGTTATGTGTTCCATGTGGTGTGGTGCAAGTGTTGACCTTCTCCTCTTGACCAGGTATTCCGGTGTTGGCTGTAGAGTGTGTGGCTTCCAATTTCGATATATATGTGGATATATAGGGAGGTAAGAGGAGAGGGTTGTCAGTGTACATTGTCTCAGGATGCCCAAGTTCACCAGATTAATAGAAGAAAGTACAGGGAACTGACCTTTAGACATGCTTGGAGAGGTGGGCATTGATAATAAATACTGGAACAGTTTCCTTGTATAACGTTTAGTGCTGGTAGCACTTGTGTGCTATAATAATTGCTACAAGAAATCTGGTAAAGTGCTAAACTAATAAGCTAGTAAAAGTGCAGGAGAAGAGAGCTAGCAGATGTAAGGGAAAAAATTGAAGAGCAGACTTTGGCACCACTCAGAAGCTTACATACAGTCCTGGATACGGCAAATCTGTATCTGGGCTAGACTAGTTACAG
>NC_056739.1:713201354-713205436 GCF_019279795.1 Protopterus annectens
TCTTCACTGAACATGTATTTGCAGTAATTGCAAAATCCACATTTTCTCCTTATAGTATTCTTGGAACTATTCAAGCATACACCTTTTTTACTATTTTGTTGTTCGAGTATTTTTTTCAAGTTATATCCCATCTTGTAGACAAATTTGGGTTTCGTACCCAAAACTTTAACCAAAACCTGTTCACTGCTTATCAGATGCCAAAATTTGTAAATAATCTTCTTGACATTATCTGCTCCTATACTGTAAGGTATTATACAAGCTCTCTGAAAACATGGATTGACACCGTCTTTGTTAAGGATGGGATTATTTTGAATTTCACCCGAACCTAATAAAGGTTTGTATTTGGTGCCCCATTGATCAACAATATAGCACACCACATCTTCCATCATATTAGAAGGATATCCTCTTTGATTAAAAAATTCTTTAATTTGTGATAACTCTATGTAATTCATCCAATTCTGATACCACTCTGGCTGCTCGAATACATTGACCTTTAAAAACATTATATTTTACATTAGGAGGGTGACAACTTGAGTAGTAGATAGTTGTTGGAAAATGTGGATTTTCTGTGAATTTTAGAACTTACTTTCCCTTCATCATGTGTTATATAGGTGTCAAGATATGGCAAGCCCTTAGAATCAAAAGAATATGTGAATTTTAAGTAATCACTACTATTATTAATAAACTCAATAAACTCGAGTAGTATATCTTCTCCTCCTTGCCATATAATGTAAATATCGTCCAAGAATCTTGAATAATATTGAATGTTTTGATAGTACTTACTCTTAAATAACACATTGTCCTCCCAATTCAGCATAACCACGTTGGCATAAAAGGGGGCAAATGCTGCCCCCATTGCAACACCTCTAATCTGTCTAAAGAGTTCACCTTCAAAATAAATGAAATTATTATCTAATACTAATGACATCATTTCAGTGATCAAACATATAGTGTCCCATTCTAAGTCTGTATGTCTCATCAGACTGTTCATGAAAGCTTCCAGTCCATCCTCTTTAGGAATGCACGAAAAAAGATCAATCACATCAATTGTGACTATAAATTTGGGGCTACTACTGTCGATATCAGACACTGGGTACTGGGAAAGAAAGCACCAAGAATCCTTAACCATATGCGGTATAAAGGTATATACATTTTTAAGCATTATATCTATAAATTTCCCTATTTGAAAAGTTTTCAAATAACTTCCCGATACTATTGGTCTCAGCGGGGGGTCTTTTGTATCTTTATGTGTCTTTGGAATGCCTACCATAGTAGCTAATTTAGGATAAATTACTTTGATAAACTTATATATTTCTTCAGTGATTCTTGCATCTAATAAATATTCTTCAATATAAGAATATATTCTTTGATATGCTATATGTAGCTCATTCATGGAAACTGTTTCATAATTACCTGTAGAATACAATATGTCATAAATTTTCTGAATATAAATCATATTGTCATATATGGCAATGCCCCCCCCCCCCCTTGTCGGGTTTCATTATTCTGATGGAGCTATCCTCCTTTAATGCATATAATAATGTAATCTCATCTTGTGTCAAATTTTGATATTCCTTCACACTTTTCAATTGGTTATATTCATTATATATTTCTCTAGTTACTACTTTGTCAAATATGTCAATGGTGGGGTGATTAGGTGGTGTAAATTTACTCTTAATAGTAAAAGATGGACGCATTTTGTCACCCCCTCCATTATCTTTGTTGGTTGTCTTATCCTTGTAAAAAACTTCTAAATTAATTTTCCTGATATATTTCTTAAAATCTATTAATACATCAGTTAGTTTGAATTTAGGATTAGGGATATAATATTTCATACCCTTCTCAAATAGCATGAAATGTACTTTGTCAATGTGCAGTTTAGAATAATTGTAAGTATTAAAATTGCGGTAAGAATAAATATTCTCTAATTAAAATTCCATTGTTGTCTAAAACAGTGCACTGATCAGAACTTCCATTACATGTATCAGGTGGTGTTTTAACAGTGACTTCATCATTATTTGAATATTCATTTATAACTGATGGTAGGGTTTCCTCTCCCATTCGTTCCCCCGTACATATGATTTTTGATATGTTTTCTGATATGGTGGATTTTTGTCCCTCGGATATTTCTGAAAACCCTGTGTATTGGTATATTCACCATATTCATCAAAGTCTTGATAGTCACCCCCTGCATATTTGGTCTCGATTGAAATGATTTGCCTTGTTATAACGTTCTCCCATAGAAAAGTTTCGTTTCTTGGGCCATACATAGGCCAATTGTTGTTGATATTGATTTTTATCCCTTATCATTTTATCATTTTTACGTTTACATAGGGTAGAAGCCCATTTTCCCACTTCTGTATATTGTTTATTATACAATTTCTCCCAATCCTTAAATAATAAGTCATTCACTATCATAGTGTTTAAATCATCCACTTCTTGAATTAATTTACTTAATCTTTCATCGTAAAATTTCATCAATAACCTAATGTATTTAAATCCACATTCATCAAATAAACTATTAAATTCATTTTTACCTGTGTCTGTCAAATCAATGCCCATAGGTAATTTGAAGAATCTTAAACCTTTTGGGACAATCTTAAAATCTATACACTTTTGTAAATACATATTATCTACTTTTAGACCATTGATGGTCTTTAATTTTTTACCCATCATAAAAATCACAGACATCAAACTACTAGTGTCTTTTTTGCTTTCTTCTTGTGTATGTATAACTTTGTCCATTCCATTCACAATGTCTACTTCAAAGTCAAAAGTTAAAAATTGGTTGAATAGACTGAGACTGTCTTTCCGTATTTCAGATGGTTGCAAAGGTTGTGAACTCAGTATGTGACCTTTAACCATGTGAGGATGTATAGGTTCAACAGCTGCAGAATACGTTTTGGTCGGAAGCACTCTCTTAGGTTTAGTGCCTATTCTCTTAGCCTCAAAGTCTAAGTCATATAGTGAGAAGTCAAAAGTAAAATCTGATATATTAATATTACTGCTGGATAACGGTGCAGTAATATCCAACCCATGTGTACGACTGTTGTGGCAAGATCTTTGACCATTAGGTATATCTGAACTCTCGTTAGAATGCTCGCCCTCATTGTCAGAAGCTAAAACATTAGCTTCATAAGATGCATTAGAAATTATCAGAGCATTCTGCCCCTTCTTGGTCCTGGTCAACGAATCACTCTTAGATACCAATAACTTATTCAATTTAGTTTGTGTAGGTGCCTTAACACCTGTGTCATGACAGTCTTCAGTATGAGCATGCTGAGTGACTTGTATCTTATGTTTCGTATCACTAGATAGCAATTTAAAAACAAGCGCAGTCAATTGTTTTATTTCACCTTTCAATTCACGCATATCAGCTTGAAGGTTTTCGAGATTGACTGCACCTTCCAAAGCTTTGTCTGTGCTCCCCGCTGGCGTTAGGTTCCTGTTCTCTGGTAGATTACTGGCGTCCACGCCGGTGGTTCCCAAAGTAGTGTTCGACATCAGAAAAAATGAAAGAAGAAACAATACCAAAGGGCTTCGGTTCCACCAATAAGCGCTGGTCGTCCCAGTAAACACAAGGATACAGATCTTCTCACACGGTTTATTTAATCCACACAACGCCAGTAAGACAAACAAATAACACAGACGGTAACTGCGATACTATTAAACAAGTAAGAATAAGGCACAAATACTGACTGACACCATGTAAATAACGTATAACAAAATAAAAGACGCCAAAAATGATTTAGAGTTTAGCGCTTTCAACCATGTTATCTGGTCTTCTTCAGAACTGATTAAAATTAACTTTCTTGCACTTTAAATAAATTCTTTGGCGCCAAATAACTAATTGCTCTTTAAAGGTACAGTGTTACAAAAGTAGCATTTATTAAATTTAAATAAATTTTTGGAAAAACTAATTTTTTAAGGGAATTTACAAAAGTGCATAATTGCTGATAAAAATATTAAAATAAATAATGAAAAAAAAAAAAAAAACCTTTGAATAATAAAATTAAATAATTTTCATATTTTTTTAAATTAAAAATAAATATTATAATAGTAAATTTTTGTAGAAAAAAAAA
>NC_056739.1:713208436-713223436 GCF_019279795.1 Protopterus annectens
TATATATATATATATATATATATATATATATATAGATTATATATATATATATATATATATATAGATTATATATATATATATATATATATATATAGATTATATATATATATATATATAGATTATATATATATATATATATATATATATATAGATTATATATATATATATATATATATAGATTATATATATATATATATATATATATATAGATTATATATATATATATATATATATATAGATTATATATATATATATATATATATATATAGATTATATATATATATATATATATATATATATATATATATATATATATAGATATATATATATATATATATATAGATTATATATATATATATATATATATATAGATTATATATATATATATATATAGATTATATATATATATATATAGATTATATATATATATATATATATATATATATATATATATATATAGATTCTATATATATATATATATATATATATATATATATATATATATATATATATATATATATAGATTATATATATATATATATATATATATATATATATATAGATTATATATATACACACACACAAACACCACCACCATGTATGAATAAAAGCATCTTATAATGAAAATGTAGTACGCTTCTAATACGAATGTGGTCAAACGTGTTATTGCTTCCATTCAGGTGACGGAGTAATGAAAGTATCCCTCTTACATATTCATGGTACATTAGAACAGTAGGAGGGGATTGCCCACGAGAAAATAACACGAAATACAGAAATCAGTAGGCCGTACGGAGGTATGAGACTAAAAAGTTACTCATGTTATTTTCCCGTATATTATATAGAACGCAATATAGAAGGTGAAAACTTTTAAATCAACAACCCCCCCCCCCCAAAAAAAAAAAAAACAATAGCTGAAAACAAAAGCTCCAGCAGCCGAGTACACACTCCATGATCGCAACCAAGAGTTATTTGAACCATCGTAATTTATTATTACAAACACGTTAATAAATAAATGCGCTAACTAAAACCACGCATTACTGACCAATTAATAATAAAAGTGACAAAACATGAATTTTTCAATTCTAAACCATCAAAACTCCACACAGGTATCCAGAGTTCATGCTACAATTTCACTTCACCAACTCTAACAAAATGGGTGGAGCCCTGTAGTCCTTTAAAGGAGGTGTTCACGAACGTGTGTTTTAGAGACCGCAGAGCTGTTTTCTTTACTCCTGCAAAGTCTTTAAAAACAAGACTAGTTTATACAATATACAACAGTATTACCCACTTGTCTCAACCAATCAACGACAGAGTTCAACAGAATCAGGGGCACTTTTAAAATATCAATATTATTAATTTGAGGCATTGACAGAATAAATAACATGAATTAATATACAATTTCTAAACTAAAATAAGTTTACAACGCTAATGACTATCATTATTTTACAATTCATCACCTTTTCACCAATAGTCACCAAATTTAAGAGGGATTATGAAGGAAAGATATGAAATTTGAGTCAAAACTCAGGGGCAGCTGAGACTTAAGTATTACCTTTACACCATTTGACTGCCTTGCAGCTAACGGAGTACGATTCTACTGTTTTTAATCATTCTAATACGTCAGGGAAAATAGAGGTTTCCTCTCCCTTTACGTACCTTAATAAGGAGAGTCACCAAGGGGCGGGAAAATTGCAATACGTTTGAAAATTCAGTCCAATAGCTAATTCAGATTGTTATTAGGCTGGGCGGGATCATATATTAGATGGACAACAGTATCGACTATTCTCTTAGCTATATTTTCTCTTCGTGCAGCCAGTTAACCAATTAGATTATAGACTGGGTGGGATTTCCCTGGAGGTAGATCAGCTAAGGAGCAGATTGTGTTTTCTTCTGAGTTTTGATGGTATTTTGCATGTTCTTTTTATTTACGTTTATACATCTGCTTTAATGTTACTGCATTTCACGTTATGTTTTAATAATGTGCCAGTTTCCATTAAGGGTGATTTATATTTTGACGATCTGAATTATCGACCGCACAGAGTAAAATTTGGAGAGTGTTCATCAGAACTGCTACTGCTGTGTTGATGTAGAAGAGAACCAATGCAACCTGACGTAGGAGTGTGGGAGAGCTTTATCTGGTTGCCGTGGGTCAACTTGTTTATTCTTAAAAAGCCCTGTACAAAGTGGTTAAGTCTTAATCATAGCAGTTTATTTGCGATCGGGTGGTCTTTCTTCACCACTGTTGCTTTCTCGTTTCTGTTTTCGTGGAATACAGACTGCCTCTCTTCGTATCGAATATATTTTCACATGAATTTTAGGGTCTAGGTTCGCATCTAGGTCAACGTGATACTTCCACGGTTTCTTACAGCTGTGCTAGAAACATGTTATCTGACTCTTAATGGATGTTTATTCTGCTGAAGCTAGTAATCCTTTAACAAGGCTGTCCTCTCCTTTCTTTTCTGGAACCAGAGCACGCTGACGGTTCGCACTTCGGGCTAGCTTTAGAGGAGGGGTGTAAAGTGGGCGGGCAAGTCGTGTCTGCTTGTACTCTAAACTCCTCCCGAAGTGCGACTGGGGTCCGGTCATGCTCCGCCTCTCGGGTGCTTCGGAGTTATTGGACAGCAGAGCGGTTCTTTGTATTGTTAACATCTCCCGTAGCTGTCAATGAAAGTTGTTTTTACGCACTGTTTCCCCGAGATCTATTGTGCATTTCAGTATTTTGTTTTGACATTCTTGGGCTTTGGTCTCTGGTATAAGATGAGTCGTTTATTTGTACGTTCATATAAAGGGTTAAAGACTGCGGCCTTGTCACTGCCTGAATGAACATAACACTGAAGTATCATGCTGAGTTGAGTGGATATATCCAAAGATATGTTGACCTTCCATTTGCTATAGTTATAAAATATGTTGTTTTAACCTTAGACTTTTAAGAGCTTAGTTGTTCTTGACGGGTAAAGGACAACTTGGAATATTTTTCTGTTGTGAATTATTGAAAGACATATGCTAAGAAGGTATGTTCTTTGCTTTTATGTGTTGCTAACGGTTGTTTGCCCAACTTTTAATTTGGGGAAATGCTTGGAACAACTAAAGATAATCACAAAAGGGTAAGCCATAAAAAGTGGGCTGCTAACAGCTTCGTTAAGTAAATCTAAGAGAGGCAGAGGCACCACAGTTGCGGACACCAACCTGTTTAAAGCTATGCCTTACTTCCGGTAAGGTTTTTTTCACCACCTGGCAAGTTGACGCTGGCTGTTGTGTGCTTGTTCTCAGAGAGTGCTGCGCATGCGTCTGTGTACATCTGTTTACCTGTAATGGTTTGGCAAATCGGGTTGTTTTGATCAGTCTATCATACTGATCATTTTGCTGCAGTCGTGGGTATATTGAGCACTTCAGTAGCTAAAGAATATTTAGACACCGTGCTTAACTGTACGGACCCGTTCGTGTGCCTTCACAATTGAGCAACAAGTGTTTTCACAAACTTACACGTTTTTGTTTTTCTTTTGATTTTAACATTCAGAACACACAGCTAAACTCTTAACACAGATTTGAAGTGAAGGTGTTTACAGCACAACAGTGTTAATAACGCGGGGCTGTATAAAACACATAACACATTCTGTGTATTTGTGCAGAAAGACTAAAATTTTAGTTGCTATTGAGTAGTGCAAGCAGTTTGTTAATATAAGTGATACCTTAGAGACGTAGTTTCCAGTAGAATGTGAGTGAGAACAGATATTAGTTCAGTGGTTTGGCTCTAAGATAGGCGGGTGGTAGTTATCTTCAGTATATGTCGTATTCCTATTGTAATTCATGTTTAGTTAAGTGGTTAGGCTCTAAGGTAGGCGTGTGGTAGTTATCTTCAGTATATGTCGTATTCCTATTATAATTCATGTTTCTATTAGACTAACTTCCTTTCATTTCTCTGGTATTTTTTTTACCAATCACATTATGTCTAGTTTTGTATACTTGTTTAAGCTGTATATTTTGTATTTTTATGTATTGTACAACTTTTATTTTTAAAATGTTTTTATAATACTTATTTCTAGATTTGTCTAAATCCTTCAACACAGTTTGTCTTAGCAAACTTCTTTCCACTTCAGATTTCTTCTTTGTGTCTCTGACAGCCCACCCTTCTATGGTTGAAAAAATACCTCTCCAATAGGGTATTGGTCAGTAAAATGGCAGTCACCCTCTCTGCATACCTCACAGTCACCACTAGTGTACCACAAGCCTCTATCCTTGATCCTCTCATCTTTAACAAATATTCTTAACACCCTTCACACATCCATACAACAGGCCTCCTTAATATGCAGTAACTACTCCACACTCATTTGCACATCTGACAACATGGCATCCAACAGACAAGTGCCCTTTCTCCCGTTCTTTAAAACCATTCCGAAAGACTTCCTAGCTAAAAGCTGGCTCTCTTCTTGCTCATCACAGGATAAACTATATTCCTAAATGTGAACAAATACCTGTTTATACCTTACACCTCCTTACTGTCCGTTTTCCACTCACTTCCTTACTTTCATCAATTTCTCTCCCCCCTGGCTTTCTGTCTGATTATACCACAAGCCTGCTTTTCACTCACTTCATATTGTAATTCCCATTTGTATTATACTAACTTACCTTTAACGTCTCCATAAATGGGCTAGCATTTTTCTAAATATTAATCCATTTACATGTAACTTGTATCTATTTTTAACTAATGTTTTCACATTGTGTCAAATTTAGTACAGTTATTTAAACTGTAGATTTTTTTTGTAAAGTTACTGTTTTTAAAAATTTTTGTAATCTAAGATTTCTCCCTGGGCCTCTGCTTAAAATGGTCACCTACTCAGTTGGACTTTCCTGGCATTCAAATGTCCATAAATAATTAGTATTATCTAGACTTGAGTCCTAAGGCAACTGCAGCAATTCAGTTTTCTTCTATTTAATTAGTTGCATATGCAAGTAGGTTGATGCAAACTTAGCATTAGTTCTTTGATCCTAAAATGTGCTTGTAATATTAGTTTTGGAAATCTGGGGTATTAACCGTGGCATTGGTTGTAGGGTACAGGGATATATGCTTGTAGTGTTCTGATGTTTTTCGTTTATTTTTCAAAACATTTTATAGCTGGATTGTAGTTCCAGTGTATTTAGTAGCAGTTTTAAAACTGTTATAAATTTGGAAACAAATAAGAATAGGAAAGTTTTAAAACTCTTTTTTATTCCTTGACTTATTTCAGTGACCCATAGTTTTGTAGTCATCACAGTTTATAGGTTGTGTCAATCTTGGATGGCTTCTTTTATTAAGATACCATTCTTTATGACACTTGTGCTCTATGCCGATGCGTACCTTAATGTACTTTAAGTGCTGCAGCTTTAACCTGGAGTGTATTGATATAGTTTTGTTGCCTTCCACATTGTGGCTATAAAGTTTGCATTTATTTGATTATTTGCTGGTGCAGTCCTTGGCATGTATATGTATATTCTTTCAATATTTGTACCCAGATATGTATACACATTTTTTTTCAAATATGTAGCTAGTTTTTCAAAATGTATATATTTTTTGCTTCACATGTTGCTTAAGTATAGTCTGCTTCCAAATTGTGTATGTTGGTTATGGATTGTGCCCCCTTTAATAGAAGTGAGTAAGTAAACGATTGAAATGTAAAGAAACCAAAGAAGGACCAGGAGCAGGCTGCAGATTCCAGTTTCAAAGTAGTTTATTCCAGAACAGACGACATCCAAACACAAAACAACACTAGCGTTTTCATAGTTGTGTACCCCACTTCGTCAGGTGTGTCACTGTCACTAGTGTTGTTTTGTGTTTGGTTGTCTGTTCTGGAATAAACTACTTTGAAACTGGAATCTGCAGCCTGCTCCTGGTCCTTCTTTGGTTTGTTTACATTTGGACTATATTTATTTTTTGGGTCTTGAGACTTGCATTTGGTGGTAGCTATTTTTCTGAAACGATTGAGTTTATTAAGTTCTGAAAGGTGTCTATGTCTTTAAAATTTATAGTCATTATTTTTCTTGTGCAAAGTATTAGAACTGCATTTAAACAGCAACATTTGTTTAGCTGTTTGGATGAGGTTGTTTAGTGTTTTGCTAAGTATTTAGAATTCTGTAGCACGAGTGTTTGGTATTCTCTTTTCTGTAATTATTTTGGTAGTTTGGCAGTTTTTATGTTGCACTTTAAATTTTTGTGTGTTGCATAATTTTGTACATATGAAAAAGTTGGAATAGCTGTATGGATATTCTATGGTGGTTAAATGTATTACAAATGAAGTCACGTTAACAGACGTATTGTGTGCCATTTGCCAATGCAATTTAAACATGAGCAAAAACTGCCCGACTCTGTCTTTAAAAATGTGCTAGTAGTGTCTGAGAACTCCTGCAAATATTTTTAATATTAGGTCTGTGTGTGGCTGTCAAGCAACACAGTTCTCCACATTAACAGAAAAAGTGGAAAGATCAAAAAAGCTTAATCATTGGTTACAGCCATTTCCAGTTAGGCTGTTCTCAGTAAGCAATTTATTATGGCTAATGTGAAATGTGTTTTGATCTAGTTTTATTTTTTTTTTCCTTGTATACTGCTTCATTTCTGTTGTTCTTTCACTGGCATTGGATTGTGTCTGTCAGTTACAGCTTTTGTTGAAATGCCAAAAATAGACCAAACTGGTAATTGTTACATTTTCAGAGATGATTCAGGAATTGTGTATGTAGCACAGCTATGGCTGCACTCTGCAACTACAATAGCTATTAAAAAATAAGAAATCAAACTCCGAAGGACATTCTTGCTCACACTAACTCCAGCCTTCCCTTTGTTATTTCGTAAGCATAACATGAGTCTGGTACCTTGATTTTACTTTAAAGGATACTTCACTTTAAGTATTGTGCCATTTATTGTTTACCTCTTGACATCTCACGGTTGTAAGCCAGCTTGCATTTATATGTAAAAACCTTTTATAAGTGAACGTCTCACTCTTCAGGTACTTACCATTTTGATGGATGTTGTCAACTTAGTGAGGTATTATAAATCTAATGAATTTTGGAAAGTTTTTGTTAGCCATTTAGATTAACTGCACTTTCTTAAATTCTAAACATGCTTTTATGTAATGTGCATGCATTATGTGTACATACCTCTTCATGCAAGTTTGTGATGGTTTGAGAGAGATGTAGTCAGAAGATAAAATTTTGAAAAAAATGCATGGATTCCAGTGCATCAAAACCCCAATAAAAAGCAAAATACGTTTGTTTTACCAGGGAGGGTGCAAACCTCCTTCCAGCCCCACCATTCATCTCTAAATGTAAGAAGTCAGGATGCACAACAGTATAGGAAAGGGAAAACTACTTATCTTCACTGTTTTGTAGTTGCACTGTAATTGATTTCTGCTGGCTCTGCAGCACACTTGTACCCTTATAGCTACTTGAACATTGCGGGAGAAAAGAGAGAGTGTTGGTGAATAAGAGAGCTTTTGACGTTGATGAAATGAAGGGTCCTAGTTAAAATGTTTTGCAGAGTAATAGTTCAATGTTGTAGAAATGCTTATGCTTGTGTGGGTCCCTAGTAACATAAATGCTATGTGCTGGGTGGCATAGTAAACTGTCCTTCAGATTCTTTATCTTTGACCAGTTAGTCACTTCTCTGATGGCTGTACAGTTGAGTTTGTCCAGTGTCGAGGGTTGCTGTTGGAAGTTAAGTTTGTATTGTAATTGCTGTGCGCTGTCCTCGTACATGGGTGTAGATGTGCAATAGGTAACTTTTTATTAACAAAAACTTTTTTTAGAGTCTAGAATTCACATCAAAACTTCTAAACAGACTTTGCTAGTGGTGAGTAAGGAGTGTTTTAGCCAACAGTTTATGAAAATGGGCACTTTTGGCATTACAGTTTTTGTTCAATGAAAAAGTTTTTATTTATTTTGTTTGTTCACTGCCTTTTCTAGATAAAATTATGAAATGTGTAACATATGCAATAGTATATCATTGTTAGATCAGTACAAGTGAAGTAGAGAACATGAAATAAAGCCTGGGTATAAGTGGTATATATAATCTGGATAAACAAAATTTTTAATCTGATAGATGGGCTAGTCCTGGGACCCTTTTCAGTCACAACCTGGGCCAAAGACAGGCATACAGGGAAGGAAATGGAATCCTACCACATATAAACATAAATAACCAGAATTACATGTGGACATAACAGTGGGAGTAAATGTAGAAGTGAAATGCAGTATACCAGGTGATTTGCAATAGAATTGTGTATAAACATTAGACTTGCAAGAATACCTATAATAACTTCATATATACACCGACATGCAGTAGCATGCACAGTAACTTTTTTTTTTTTTTACAGGTAGGCACAAGCAGTCATTCAAGTTTACAGTGCTGGTGTATTTTGGAAGTAATATACAAGGGGAATGAGACCATATACTCCGAAGGAGTGAGGGACGTTGATAATCTGGTAGGAAGCTTTATATACAAGTAGTGAATAAGAGATTTTAGTTGGCGGGAGATGGGTAAGAAGTAGTGGAGGGTGGGAGAGTGAGGGGGGGAAGGTGTAGAAAGTAATGGAAGGAGGAATATGGAAGATGAGTGGTTAATTTAGTACTAAAGGGGCGAAGGGTAGAGGTATGAGGAAGGATGAAGTAGATGCTCTGAAAGTACGATGTTGGGAGGTAAGAGAAGCTAATAAATGTCTGTAGAGTGAGAAGTGAAAAGAGTGGAAGTAGGGTAGTATAGTTTCATAAAACTGATGTATAATACTGGATTCAAATCATGGGAGTAGCCGAGAGAACAAACATGTAATTTGAAGTACAAGAGGAATACAAGGGAAAGATTTTTCCCCACTGAGTATCTTGTAGTCAGTCAGTCTTCCGCCTTCTAAGAAGACTTGTACAGATTACTCCATTTAGCTGGAAATTACTTCTGAAAGCTCTTTTCACCAACTGACGATAAATGAGGTTTATGTAAGGACTATACCCGTGAGTTTTGTAGGACATAGCAGAGACTATTTCTAGAAAGTTTGTTTAAATAGCAGAGGGGAAGCCTGTTAGAAGCATAAGAAAGGTGGAGCTCCGGGACTGGAAGCTGTTTGGCATTTTTAGTGTTGTGCAGTGGTGTTCATAGTGTGAAACTTTGGGTAATGAATCAACATATTTTATTTATTGTGACCTGCAGGGGTTAGTGCTGTGGGATGAGCTTGGGGCAAGAGGAGGCAGTATGTATTCTAGCCTGTGGAGTTTTGAGTCGCCAAAAGTATTCATGGTGATTTGATTGGGTTGGGTTCAGTTGTAATTTTATTTTGTATTGGTCACAGATGGAATAACATCCCTTCTAAAGGTTAAGTTAATTCTGTGTTCTTGAATGGTGGGATCAGAGTGGTAGAATAGGATGTTGTCGATGTGCACTAGTGTATTGGGGGGGTAGCTGATGCTATGTCATTTATTGAGAGAAGTGTAGAGGGCCAAATGTAGATCTTCATTGGACCCTTGAGGATAATGTGTTTAAGGAGGAAAGTTCATTTATGTTCAGGATGTTCATAGTATAGTTGGTGGGATAGTTAAATGGTAAGGTAGTAACCTCTGAGGTTAAAGTTAATCTCTGGATTTTATGGATGAGTAGCTGATTGCTCTCAGAAGGGCTTTAGAAGGAATTGTTAGTAGGTGTTCTGGCAGCAGGTGTTCATGCTCCATTCTGGTGAATGTAGTGCTGGTAGCAGTGTATAATGCAGTGTGTGTCTGTGTCTGTGCAAGCGCACATGCAGTGGCTCTGAGTTGCATCATTGATCCTCTGCAATCAAATAATGAAGCATATTTTTGTAATAGGGCAAAGAATGTGTATGTGCCTGTAGTCTTGGGGGGGGGGGGTATGATTTTTAAAACTGAGATTATTAGTAACTGCTTATTATTTTGATGAAACTTGTGGAGTGAGACGTTTGGCAATTTATAATTTGTTACAAATGTGATGAGTGCCTACTCCGGGCCAGCAATCAAGGAAACCTGATCCTCACCTCTGACTGTGGTGAGGGACGTAAGTACTAGGTAGCCTATTTACCACAAGAGGAGTGGTTTTTGGCCCAGAAATTGTAGTTTATTGACCATTTGGGTAGTTTTTCCATCTGTTTCTACTCTTTGGTTTAAAAGCCCGCATTTGTGCTTGTTTCCCTCTTTTCCTATAACTAGTCTAGTCCAGGTACAGATTTGCTGTTTTCAGGACTATTTATAAGCTTCTGAGCCCCCCCCCCCCCCAAGCCTTTCTGTGTTGGAGGGAAGCCTTCTAGATTATCAGTGGGAGTGCTAAGCACTAAGTAGTCTATGAGGAGTGGTTTCTGGCCCTGGGGCGTTAGGAGGGTGGCCTAATGGATAAGGTGCTTGCCTTACAAACACAAGGTGCAGGGTTTGAGTCTCGCAAGGGATAATTGGCTAGGCTTAAAATGGCTCGCAAGGGCAGTTAGCCTAGTACTAACCTATGAAATAGTAGCTTATTGGCTGTTTGGGCATTTTTTTTCCCATCTCTTTCAACTTTCTGGATTAAAAGTCCACATCTGTGCTTGTGTCCCACCTTTCTTATAACTAAACTAGTCCAGATACAGATTGGCTGTGTCCAGGACTGTTTGTAAGCTTATCAGCGGTGCCAGGGTGCTCTTCAGTTTTTGCCTTGATCTGCTAGTTTTCTCCTCTCCTGCACTTTTACTAGCTTATTAGTTTAGCACTTTACCAGACTTCTTGTAGCAATTATTGTAGCACACGCAAATGCTACCAGCGCTAAACGTTCTATAAGGAAACAGCTCCACTATTTATTAATGCTAACCTTTCCAAGCACGTCTAAAGGTCATTTCCCTGTGCTTTCTCCTATTAACCTGATGAACTTGGGCATCCTGAGGCAATGTAGCAACTGCCTCATGTACACTGACAACCCTCTCCCCTTACCTCCCAACACTCAGACTTGTGAGAGATGCACTTATATATCCAAATTGGAAGCCACGCACTCTCCAGCCAAGACCAGAATAGCTGGTCAAGAGGCACTTGCACCATACCAAATGGAACACGTAGCCCTCTAGAACACACACCAGCACTGCCTTCTGTGTAAAACTAATGTTTGTTTGTCTTTCGGCTTTTCCAATTTAGGGGTCGCCACAGCGGAACTCCGGTCCGCTAATGATTGGCAGTAGATTTTCACAAACGCCAGTGTGCCAGCTCGACGTTCACCCTTCAACGAAGGCATGCCCATTTACACATGCCTTTCGAACGCCCACCCAACTGCGGGGAGGACATGCAGACAAATGGTAGGGTGTGACCAAAGCAGCAAGGTTACAGGAGCGGCCACGGTGTCACTAAAACAAGCATACGTACTCTCAAAATGTTTACAGTATTCTTTAAAGACCAGCTGCAATGAAAGGTATTAAAATATTTAATGATAAATAATAAAACTGAAAACAGGAGAATAATGAGTACAATAAACATAGCTTCAACCACACACACACATATATATAAATAAATAAAATATAGTTGGATAGTTGCTCACATATGCAGAAAACGATGCAAAACTATTCTCACTAAATGTCCCTGACCACTTACTAAAGCAAGGCAAGCTGATGTGTGCTGAGTGTCACACACCGCAGCAAAAGCCAGATGATGTCTGTCCTTCTCTGTGTGGATGTGTGAGGTATATATCCTGTCAGGTTCCAAAGTGCTGCTGCGAGAGTTCCAAAGAAACTAGATGCTGGTTAGTGGATGGATATAAAATATATATATATATATATATATATATATATATTAATATATATATTAATATATGTATGTATGTGTATATGTAGAGAGAGAGGCAAGATTACGTTGGTTTGGACATGTGCTGAGGAGGGATGCTGAGTATATTGGGGAAAAGGATGCTAAGGACGAAGCTACTAGGTAACAGGAAAAGAGGAAGGCCTAAGATAAGGTTTATGGATGTGGTAAGAGAGAACATGCAGGTGGTTGGTGTGACAGAGCAAGATGCAGAGGACAGGAAGAAATGGAAACAGGTGATCCGCTGTGGCAACCCCTAACGGGAACAGCCGAAAGAAGATGAGATATATATGTATATATGTATGTATGTGTGTGTATGTATGTATGTGTATATATATATATATATATATATATATATATATATATATATATATATATATAAAATCAACAATACAACCTAATGTACATGCATATGTTCTTAGGGTCATAGGAAGTTACTAGGCTAATGGCCCTGGGCCCCTATCAAGGAGGGACAAAGGTGGAACCCCTGGGACAAATTGTGGTTTCCTGTCTACTCATCACGGTTGTGCTTGAAGAGGGTCAGCGAGGTACTCTGTATGACATGTATGGAAGTCCTATTCCAGAGACAAACCTGTCTCTCCAGTAGGTTTTGTTGATGTCCATATTAGATTTAGGCCTATCAAGCGGGTAATTTCTGTCCAGCAGGACCTGCTGTTGATGCATTGTTACCACAAGTAACTTCCCAAATATATTTTTAACATCTTTACAAATCAGTGTGATTGTCAAATAACATAAAATTCTTTACAAAACTCCAGCTAGCTATGCTGACATATGTACATGTACTGCCCTACTCTGTGGCACAGATGGCACAAATGGCACTACCTTATGACATCAAGTTTAAGGAAATTAAGGATGAAGTTGTAGCTTAAGGTTGTGTTTTTTTTGTTTGTTTTTTTTTTTTTTCAAGCTTTCTATTCATCTTTTCTTCTGAGATTTGTTTTAATGGCGGGTGAATATGAAGTTATTAGAGATGTGGAAAATGTTTGTTCAAAGAGGAATTTTAGAGAGGCATGATGCCTTTTGTGATTTGTTCTTTGAAAAGTTGGACCATAGTGAAATCTATTTTAGTAGAATATTTTGAGAGTAGACTGTGAGTTAATGCTGGAAATCTGTTATCAGAAGTGAGCTGCGGAGGCCATTCAGAGTTTTTTAGAGGAGCTGAATTTGGCATATTTGACTATGAGATATTTTATATTTTAAGGTTGATAGATGATGTCTGCTTGTTGGCTTGAAGTCCTCCAAAAGTCTGTGATTTGAACCTGGAATCTGAAAGCTTGCCTGCTAAGGAATATATCTAAGAGCAGCTATTTACTGTGTCTGTTTTGTGTAGGAAGATTTTGTTGTCTTGTGGCTTAGACTTGGAAGAGTGGAATTAAATTTTTTTGTGTGTCTCGCACTGTATAGTTACAGATGAGATTAATGTAGAAGGGGGAACAGGCAGGTAATGCATGTATTGAACAGCAGAAAGGGTGATTAAAAATGCATAGTGATGTACATCTTAGGTTTTCCATATTGTTTAACGGGTGTGTAGACACCAGTAGTGCACTAAAGTGAATGTGCAGCAGGCAGAGAATTTTCATGCATGTCTGTGGTTGACTTAACAGTTATGCAGATTTTATTTATTACAGATACTTACTGAATGCATATATTTAGAAGATATTTTCCCCAATGCAAGCAGCTGTCTGTCACAGGGCTTGCCAGTAGATACTGAAAATTAAAAGTCTGTATTTTTTTCACTTTAGTTATGTATGTCAGATGCCCCCAAGCTGACCTGAAGTCACAGTATCATGTGCTAGAATATGTGCAGGTGAAAAGCAGTAAGATTAACTTGGTAGTTTTATGGGTGATATTTGGTGGACCTGAGGACCAGTGTTGATTTGAACCTAACCAATTGCAAATTCAGAAGGAAGTGGCATGGTGTTCTAACTGCACATGTAGTACTCCATTTATAGCTTTGTTGTAATGGAATTTTTTTGTTGCTGTAAAGGCTGAAGTTTCTGATTTTGTTTGATTTTTTTTTTTTAATATAGATTTGTCAGATTTTAATGTACTATTTTTGTGGTTATTTGCGTTGCCCTTGATGTTTGTTGGAGCTAACTACTTCATTCACAGAGGAAAAAAAATAGATGGTAGGATCTTCACAATCTTCGAACATGTGCAGTTAAAACATGACTGTAGTTTTGTTAGTGTTTAGTAAAGCCCAGAAGAAAATTTACTTAAGATTGCATGATATTTAAAGTGTGATAAACAACGGAAACCTCATCAGTTGCATGGGGGTGGGGTTGGGGTGGAATTCTGTGTCTACATAAATATTTATTTAAGTATCTGCATTTGTTTACCGGGATAGTCCACTGGGACATTAAGAGCCTATTTTCAGTGCAGACTTTGGGAGAAAAGCTTCATAATAACATAAGCACACAAGATAATACAATGTGAATAAATTTCAAGAGTATATATAACAGGTAAATAGTTAACAATAATTAAATTAATGGTAAAACAAAAATTTACAAATGGGGAACAACTAAACAACAAATAGGTTTATGTAAAGCTAACGTTTATTACTTTCCTGGCACTAGAGTGGTGAGGTTTTCAACAGACGTTATTAGATTATGGATATGAAAAAAATCAGTATCATCATTAACGAAAAGAAGTTAGGTTTTGAAGGGAGGTTTGGTGCAAGTGCAGTTAAAAATAAAAGATAGGTAATCTCATAGAGAAGCTTTAAAAGAAACAAGGTTTTGAGTAGTCCTAATAATTAGGGCATTCAAATTTTTGGCTACAGAGCATGTGTAAAGAACCTGGCCAGCAGGTAGGTTTGGTTTCTGTATCGCCACAGTGCTGTAAAATTCTGTTTAATGAATACATTGAAGAATGGAGGGGGCCAAGAACTGAGCCCTGTGGATCAGCTAGGGACTGTGGTAGGGAGAAATGATTCATTATTCCATCTCACAGATTACATCTTCCTTCAAGGTAGGTAGTGAGAAAATGAGCCTGTAAGTTTCATTAGGAAGGTGGAGGTTGACGACATCAGATAAATCTTGAGAGGTTCAAGGGCAGTAGTTCAGTATCCTTGGTACAGTTCAAATAAATGTTGAAGATGCTCATTGGTATGAAGCTTTGTGTTTAGAATATTTAACAGGTGGATAAGAGGGCTGGAGGGTGGAAGTGGTGGCGAGCAGTAAACAAAATCTTGTACCACATGGGCTTACTATA
>NC_056739.1:713228436-713335936 GCF_019279795.1 Protopterus annectens
AAGTTACTTTATTGTACTAGCATATACATATTATTTGATGTACAATGGGTGAATAATTTCTAATGCAAGAATGTCTTTCCTGAGCCAAGTTTTAAGAAACTGCAATGATGTCACCTTTTTTTTTTTGTTTTCTTGAATTAATACATATAGATTTTTCCGGTATTCTTAGGTGTTGAATAATGGATGTATAGCTTTAGTGCTACTAAGCTAACTATATTAATGAACATGGCATGGCATGATGTACCAAGCAGCTGTAGGGGTGGGTGGGGGAGGGGATCAGTTGTGCTTAAATTCTTTAGGAAATTACACAGATGCTTTTTGGGGAAAAAAAGAAAAATCAGTTGTATACAAATGACATGCCAACTAGACTCCATCCCTTTTATTTGTATGTGAGTTATGTATCCCCTTGACATAACATTGTATCAGACTTCCAGACTGGAGAATATATCTCAGAGAAGTATACTTCCACGAATGTTTAGAATTGGAACTAAGAAGAATTAAAAAAAATAAACTTTGGTCGTCTTATTCAGACTGAGGCATTTAAATTGTAATATTTGAGTTGTACGGCTTGTGAGATAGTAGGGGTGTTAATAAGTATTCACAGTGTAAAAGCAAAGGCTGTATATATTTGAGTCGTAGTAATTTTTCGTATGATTACTGATTTATTCACAGTCTTAGTATGCTGGCCAAGAGAGTACCACATACAAATAAAACCTGCTTCTGCTGTAGCCTTAATTGAAAAGTTAGTCAACAAGAGTGGGAATTCTCTAGGTGTCATGAAGAGGTAGTTGGAGCCACAGAACTGGTGATTAGTGTTGTAACTTGTTGGTAGATAAACAGTAATCGTATTTGTACTGAGGCACCATCTTCCTGAGTTGGTGATAGCTTGGGTGGATATAAAAGCTCTCGTGGCATTTATTAAGAAAAGTAGAGGTCCTTTAACACAACATTATTTGTATATTCTTAAAATGCACAATGCTACACTTTTCTGTAAACCATCATCATCATTCTTCTGTAATTGACTGCCCACCCTCCTTTCCCATCGCAATATAATTTTTCGCAGTGTATCAGCCATAATCCATTTCCCATTAACCAAAATTGAATTTGATGTTTTGTTCCAAATAACCCATGTTACATAAAAAAAACTACCCTTTTCATGTATACATTCTTTTTTTATAATGTCTGTACATAATCATATTCATAACTTTGTTGTTGACGTTAATATCATCAGAGTTTAACCATTGTTTTACATTTAAAAAAATGCTCTGTTCTCTCACTCTTACTTTTTTTACTTTTTTATGTGGCATATTTACATTTACCGGTAACTTCTTGATAGTCTCTGTAGGAAGTTCTGACACTCTACAATCTTAGTACATCACCTTTTCCATACATTAATGGATTTTATCATTTTTTTTGGAAAAATTTCCCATGTTTTGAATAGTAACATTGTTTCATCATAGTATTATACAACATCCTTCTATTCTCTATAGCATCGATTTTCATTTTTCATGTTGTTGTTTTTCTTTCGGCTTTCCCCGGTTAGGGGTCGCACAGCGGAACTCTAGTCCGCTAATGATTGGCAGTCGATTTTATATGGTGCCGAGGTGCCAGCTCGATGCCCAGCATTCAACGAAGGTACGTTCATTCACGCATGTCTTGCGAATGCCACTTGACTGTGGGGAGGGCATGCAGACTCCACACAGAAGGCGCTCCAGCCGAGAATCGAATGGGAGAACCTCTTACTTTGAGGCGACAAAGATACGGCTGCACCCTTTTCCATGTTAATAATTTTTCTTGATTTTTAATTTCTTTTTTTATATAATCCCATCCTTTTTCTTATCTCTCTCAATTTTTTTTTGTACTTTTGAGAACTTAATGACAATACATTATTTTTATTTATCCACTTTAATACTCAATATACAAGTTTTAAAAAAAGAAAAATATACAACTGGATGTAATAACCCCAGTCCCCCTTCATATCCACTGGTATACAACACCTCTTTTCATTGGGCTTAATCTTGAACCCCACATTCAGCTGCACAATTTCTCTCTCATATTTTCTGGAACTGCAATTCCCCCATTAAAATGGAACTCTCCAGATTTTTTGATTGCCACTCTAAATCCTCCACATAAGACCCATGCCTCCTAACTACATCATTTTTATCCCTAACAGCGATACTTCATTCATTGTTAAAAAAGGTCTAATTTTCACATCACCCAAACCCTCACTTTTAGTGTTATTCAAAGTCATTCCCACTTTCTATATACTTCCATTCAGACAAACCACCATTTCCCTCATCTGTATTTTATTCTTGACAACCACAACTTTATCATTTGCATATGTCAAAACTACTGGAATCACCACTTCCTTTTGCATCACATATTTAACATCTTTCATTTTATAAGCTGCTTTACTCAGTATCGTGTTTATTATTAATGCAAACAATATCGCACTCATGGGTCGGCCTTGTCTTGCAGCACATTTCATGTATATTTCATTACTTAGCTACCCATTCACTAACACTCTCACGGTATTATTTTGAAATGCTGACACACACGCACACACACTTCTCCTAACTCTACCTCTTCCATACTTTTCCATAATATCCCACAAAGCATCGTGTCAAATGCCTTACTAATATCACTTACCACAAATTACACATCTTCTCTTTTACCTATCATCCACAGTTTCTTAAAACCACCAGTAATTATTTGTCACCCCTTCCCTTTTATACCACATATATACTTTGTCTCCCCTATATTCTCATAAAAATTATAATCTGTATTTAATGTAATAGTTCTCCAGTTTTTATTTCATTCTTTCTTTTCATCTTTTTTCCATATCACTACACAATGCTTCATGAACAAACCCTTCTTTCAACCATTCGTTCAAAATGTTTTCAAAAGCACACTCTCTGCTAATTCCTTAATTTTGTTTACATTTCATACTCTGCACCATCTGGACCTGATACTGAATCAACATTTATTTTCCTATGTACTTCCAATTCGCTATTAGTACGTTCTTTTTCAACTTCTTACTTAAGTTGTTCTTGAAATTTTACCTTCTGTTCTCTGTTATTTTCTTTATACTTGTATACGTATTTTCTACATACTGTACTACAATACTCCTAATTTGCTCTTGTGTTCTTTTTGCTTCCAACATTTATTTCCCTCATTATACTAATATACGTCTTTTACTATTTTACCCAAATGTGCACATGGAATCTCAATTGTAAATCTCTGCTTAAACAAGAATGTCTTTTTTTTTTTTTTTTTTTTCTTTCTTTTATATATTTCATTTTCCATATCACAATACTTTTTCATCTCTGAATTCTCCAGTGCATTTCTATACCTCTTTCCTCACTCCACTTTCTCTTCCTTTCTTACATCATCCTGCTATTGAAAAAAAAAACTTTAAATTCAATCCACCATTCATACTAATTTTTGTAAACATTCTTTATGGTTATGTGATCCTGCTATAACTGCATTGCTTCCCACTCTCCAAATTCATCCCATAATTTCTCATTTATTCCTTTTCTTCTTTTAATACACTCTCACTCTCTTCATCACCTCCATCCATTTTGCTAAATGATCCAAAAAATCCTCTCTACTGTAGCAACATCTGCTACACCCAAACCACCTGATAGTATAGTACAAAGTAATGAATTTTGGATCTAATTGCCCCTCTTCTACAAGTCCATTATTGACTTTTATTCCAGACAGCTAATTTACCACATTTTATTTGTATTTTTTAAACATATTTTCTTTTAACCGTGATTTAATGGGAATATGTAAGAAAAAAATCCCCTGCAATAATTTTCATGTTGACCAGCACATAGTCTAATATTTGCAATATTCTCTTTCTGTGCGATTTGTATATGCATATAATGTTAGAATTCTTTAAACACAATTTCTCCACTTCACATCCACAACAGTTAAGCTTCCCATTCTTAGATTACATTTAATATTTGTATTGTTTTTATACAATACTGCCATTCTAGAAGCACATTTACTTCCTAAATTCCACATTATTTTCCACCCCATGATGTTTCTGTTTGCAGTCTTTCTTTCCTTGTCAGTAATCTTACAACCTGTGTAAGAACAGTGTTTGTTTATATCGCATTTAGGACACCATTCCACTATCCACATCCCTATTGAAATATAATGCTCTTCAAATTTAATGAAGGAACTCTAAAGTCATTTTCTTTAAGTTTAAAAAAAAAAAAAGAGTTCCAAAAATTTGTCCAGATGAAATCACTTCAGGTAGCAGATCTAGGAGACTCTATGATACCTCCCAGTGGGAGGAATAAAGATGCCTTGTTCAAGTTTCAAATACTTTTCAGTTAAGTAGGTAGATGGAGAGGTGTTCTATTTCTAATGTAAATCAGATTATTAATCATATGACTCCTCCTCCCATCGATTACATCTTATTTCTGTACACTCGTTAGAAAAAGAACACTTAGTCCAGCTACCTACTTAATTGAATTAACTACTTAAAACTTCAGTAAGGTGTCTTTATTCCTCCCACAGGGTGGGTGTCCGAGACAGAATGCCTTCTATATTTGCTAACTAAAGTGATTTCATCTGGACATATCCTTTGTACTCGTGTTTCTTGTTAGCTCTGTAACTCCCTGGGTCAACATTGGGATGCCGTATTTGACTTGAGCTTAGTTTAAGGGAAGTATTTTAAATTTCCATTTTCTTGCTCTTTGCCCAATTAAATATTTTTTTCTGATTTTTATATACAGCTATTCCTTGATCCTCAGAATCAGATTTTTCACTATTTTCATCAGCTGTTACTCATCTAAAACTACTTCACAAACATCTGACTTTCCCCTTTCAATTTCTTCATTTTCAACACTGTCAGTACAGTTACATTCATCCAAGTCATCTTTTATTACTTATCCTCTCTTTCATTACTTTATCCTCTTTTCACCTTTTTCCCTTTTGCCGTACGTATTACTTTTCAGATATGACAGTACTTTTTCATCATCCTGCTCAAAAACCAAAAATGCCTCTCACTTTGATTTTCTGCATTCCTTTTTATGCTTACTCATCGTATTACCTTTTGACCTGCACCGATTACACTGTATTTTGTATGTCTGTACACTCCTTTATCAAATGATTGAAATCCCCACGTAAACTGTCCAATATACCCAATTGTACCTTTATTATCTTGTACATAAATACTTCATCGCATCTTTTTGTATTTTTAAAATAATATCCACTTTCCACACCCATTACAAATACCCCGCTCATTTTTTAACTTTCAAGTGAAAAATAACTTTTAACCCCTTTTAATTTCAACAGTGCGAAATTGAATGCACACTGTTTTTTCTGGGTAAGGGACTTGATGGTCTTTTTTTTTTTCTTTCTTCCAGAATTTAAGGATTTTTAACATTTGAGACTGTAGACTTAATAGCAAGTCACAAAATGTCTCTTTCCCAAAATGAATAAAGGATCAAATGTCTTTTGCTTCAAACCCCAAAAAACACTAAATTATCCCATGCAAAATATCTATTCTTTCTTTCTTATCCAAGCAACAAACTTTTTTCTTTTTAATAAAGTTTACATTACCTTTTGTTCTGCAAACTTCATAAGCATATGATTATCTTGATTGTATCCCACCTGTGTCAGTCCATCTTGCAACTCATTTCCTTTCTGCCCAAGTCCCTGTCCATTCCGAAAACCTTTTCCATCATATCTGACCACAGAATCTCAGGATCACCTTTGTTCAGTACATCAGCCATTTTTTCATCAGGCAAACCTTTAGAAGCAATTTCATTTACAACTTCTTCAAAATCTTGAGGTTTTAAAGTCGGCTAAATGCTGACTAGTTGTACTCTCCACTCACCATTCAGCTGTTTTCTGTCTGAGTGATGGAACTGCATTGTTATCAGCAACAGAAAAACTCCGTCTCTCTTCTCCCTCCTTTACTGCACAACTTTTTACAGCTGCCTTCTCGCCAGGAGTAGAACAAGGAAGTTCAGCAGAGAAAATCTTCTCCATCACAATGAAAACAATAGGGGAAGTTCCCTGATGCCTTGGCCTAATTTCCCATAGTCAGTGTGACTTCACCTCTGGTCTCCCTGAGAGTGTTCTGGCCTTGTGGAGCAAACCCACTCAACGTAATAGTATTGCTGCATAAGATCAGAGGTAACTGTGACACTAAAAGCTGTTAAGGGAAAAATGTAACTTGGAAGTGGACCTGTGAACAGGAGATGAGTAGATACTCTGGAAATAAGTTGCAGATGTTCCAGTATTAAACTGTTGTGCTGTGTTCAAGCCATCTGTTTTTGCAAGTAGATACCAGTCAGAATGGTGTAAAATCTGTGACTGTACATCTGAACAGCTGCTTATGGGTTAACGGTGTTCTAGAAGAAATGTACTTAGAAAAGGAAGCATTGTATTGGTGCGTGAATGTGATAAATTCTACAAGTACATGTACAGTAAAGACAGTCTGGTGGAAACGGACCACAAACCCTTGCAAAGTATGAACAGGGGGTGTATATACAGAGCAACTCTGAGACCGCAAATGGTATTAGTTCACAGAATTATGATTTGAAAGTGAAATTTCAACCAGGCAAGAAACTACACATGCCAGATACGTTGATTAGAACATATGCACCATAGATGCCTGAAAAATTGGTAGAAGATTTGAAGGTAATGCTGCAGTTCATAGATGGTTTAGTCTTTTTCCCAGAAGGCTGTTGAGGAGCCTAGCTGAAATTTCCCCTTATCCCAGAGCACTAAGTTAAGTAACTTGCTTAGAATTGCGTAGTAGGCAACTAGCTGCTATGGAATTTTAACCCTAGACTACAGAAAGCACCTGCTTAATGGCTGGTAGTCTTTAAGTCACTCTAACTGCTAGACTTCTCCCAATTTATTATAGAAGGAAAGTTGAAAGAATTTCAGAGGTGTACTGATATTGACTTGGTGATACAGCTATTCAAAGATGTTTTTTGTCTTCAAGTTATCATTTTATTTCAGTGTGACTTTAAGTAAAGAAATTCAGTCTTGCTTTCTTGAAAGAAAAGTGAGATGTTTTCAGGAATTGATGTTCAGAACTGACCAAGTAACTATCTCCAGTCAGCTGAGAAAAAAAGGATTGAAAGGATACATTAGTTGCACCTAGAAAAATGCAGAGAAATGGCATGAGATGCAGCTTTTTTCCCTCCTGGAATATTAACTTGAATAGAACAAGCAGTGTAAAACGGAGCCCTCAGTGGTGCATACTGTAACAATTTTTCAAGATGAAGAAACGCATGAAGTTGATTGTGCACAGATTTGCTCCATTTCAGCCGACATGGAACACATGATGTTCTTGTATGTCAGTGGTTCACAATACACAAGTCAGGGCTTTAGAAAGTTTTTGAAGGAGTGTGATTTCTTATACATAGCTGCTACTTCACAATATCCTCCTACCCTGTGAATAACTGGAGAGAACTAGCAAAACAGTGAATAATCTAATGAACGAGAGACAAGGTAGCAAAAGCTGAATGTTACTCCACTGCAGGTACTGTGGCTCACCAGCAGACATGGTAAAGCAGATTGTCTATGTTCGCTGCATTGCTGATGCCCAAAATGCAACCTTAAAAGTAAAATAAATGCTGGAAAAAAATTGGCAGAGTCAAAAAATACTACTGTGGTAGAAACTGCAGAACTGTCAAGCATGCATGTTGGTGACATAGTGAGAATCCAAATGAGATGGGGAAAGTTTGCAGCTTAAAGCTGAATTTAATGGTAAAGCAGTTGAATTGATATTCTATGTAGTTCTTGGGGAAGATGGAAAGCTGTGTAGAAAATTCAGTACATTTGTACAAGATACCTGTATTGAAATTTGCTTCAGAAAGCGTAACTAAAAGCTGATGTAGCCAGTTCTGCTTTGGGAGCAGCGACTGTAAACCTGTGATAGATACAAGTGAAAGACTTCCCCCAACTGTATCTCCAAATGTAGCAGTAATGCAGCCAGAACTCTCCCACAGGAAAAAAAATATGGGTGTAATTACTCCTGTTTAAAATTTTCAGATATGGTAGACCTTGAAGAAACTGGACAGATACTTTTGTTTCAAAACTAAACAAGAGACTGAAGACTGAAAGTTTCATTAAATGTGAAAAAAATATTGTGATGCAAGTACCCTATGACCTGCATGGTCTAGTGTTACTGTTAATTTGCAGTGATTGGTGTCTCTGACACTTTTTATTGTACTGCAGCTTTAGAACAGTCAAGGGGAAAAATCCTTTGGAAAGGAACTGCACCATTGTGTGTCCTTTGACTGTTAATGTTTTGAAACAGAAATACATTAGATTGCATGATGGGTTTATGTTAATTGTCATGCCTGATACCCGATACCCCCCTAACATTCCTAATCTACTTGGAATGCCTTTTTTCCCCTTAAAACACTTTTGGAACATTCCAAATATAGTGTGTCCCATTGTGACACATCAAGGTAGATGTAGTCTGGGTCTCTGTCTGCAGACTTTTGATGGACACAAATGTGCGTACATAGTGGTGCATCTGTTGACCTTGGTGTATGCATCCCCCCTTGGCATCACCAGCTGTAAAGTTCAGCTGATATTTGAGTAAAGAAAATGTGTACAAAGGATACTGTAAACAGGACAGACACATTTTGAGTGATGGTGCGGGTCATGGTACTGTAGACAGCTCATGCCGTGGTGGAAAGCTAAGAAGCAGACCTGTTCTAAAATACTTCGTCATTCACTGCAGTGAAGCTCTGGAGGTTTGTGCTGTAACATCCATTGCCTGCATCTTTACCTTTTTTTTTTTTTTTTTTTTTTTTTTTTTTTTTCCCCGCATCTCAAATGAATCTCTATATGTCTGGAGGCCTAAGGATTATTAAAGAAGTGTAAAACTGGAAATATGACTATTATAACAATATAAACACTATATGAGCAACACTGGATAAAGGTCAGATATCCATGCAGTTGTGTTGCCCATAATGTAAGCTTTAAGATGAAAAATTCAGTGGGATTGTTAATACAAATACAAATAGACTATGTATATTAGATTATTAGATTATTGGAGAGGTCATTTAGGATGCAACTACAGAAACATTTGGAGACATCACCAGCTTGCATTGAGTTAAGAGAATCCTATGGCTGTTAGAAATTGTGGTGTTAAGGTAGTGAGATTGGCTTGTTTGAAAATTTTTTGGTCATACTCACTACATGATCCAGTCACACTCTGGTATTCAAAATAATACTGCGGTGGTGGTGTTGCGGTAGCGTTGTTGCCTCAGAGTTGGAGATTGCCCGTTTGATTTCTCAGTTAGAGCGTCTTCTGTGTGGTGACATGCATGAATGGGCGTTCCTTCGTTGAAGGTTGTGCGTTAGGCCCGGCAAGCCAGCACTTAAAACTCTGCTGCCAATCATTAGCAGACCGGAGTTCCGCTGTGGCGACCCCTAACCGGGAAAAGCCGAAAGACACAAACAAACTGTTTATAGACATGCATGAAGTTTCTTTTTGCCACCACTAGGGCTATTTGTTGAGAACCATTTTACAGAATCTCAACATACAGTACATGTGTAGCATCAAAGTGCAATTTTATTTAATGAAAAGTATTACAAAATTCAAAGACCAAGATACGCAGGCTTGGTATAGTAGTTACGGGGTTAACGTCACAGACAAAAGATAGTTTGATTCTTGTTTTTTATCATATAAGCAAAGCATATTAACATGTTCCTAGTTGCAAACATTATACATCACTTTTTTTGTATAACTATTTATTATTAATCCAACATTTACATAAATTTCTCAAGTCCTGCCTTCCATTAAATCTAACTTTCCCAAAACACTGTTTTGCACGTATTGTTCCTACCATTTCCATGTTTTCTGTGTAATTTTCTCCTACCCTTATCTAAAGGTCCCTCTTCCCATGCTTTTATTTCTGTTACAGTAGTCAGTAATTGCTTTTTTGGCAGCCACAAAAGTTAAATTTAACAAAACTTTTATGTCTAGGCAGGTCAGATCTTGTATCCCAACTTTAAAACAAAATTCTTTAGCTACACCAATTTTCTCACCCTGTATTTCTGACAGAATACTGTGTATGGAATTTTTTAAAGTCTGCCAACTCATTATACTCCCAAAATATATGTTCCAGTTGCCTCTTTCTTACCCATCACTTCTCCAACATTTGCCATCTACCCAAAGAAAACTTTTGAAGTGCAAACACTTCCAAGAAGAAATTCTAACTGTTAAGACGTTTTTGCATACTTGGGAGCAATACACGTCCTTCCATTGTTTCCTTGTGAATTGCTTGGTTATTCTCTCTTCCCAGTCTTTTCTAACCACCTCCTGATTCCTTTTGGTTATCATGCCGTTTTGTATGCCCTACTAATTATCCTGTTTTAATAGCGGTTTCTGTTCTAGATACAACTATAAACTCTACAAGAGCAGATCTTTCACTTATGATTCCCCTCTCCCTTTCCGTTTACCTATATCAAGCTTTAGCCTGCAGTCCAAATGTCTTCTTGTCGTCTCCCCATTCAATTACCTTTCCCTATCTAGTTGTTTGCTTTCAATGCCTTGGTTCCTTTGCCAGTTTTCTCCAGTAAATTGCAGCCCCCTCTTGCCTATTCTTTGTATCCCTAAGTACGGTCATCCCTATCATCAAAATTTCCTCTCCATTCTCGTGTTGGCTTAGGTCTTGGAATACTTTTTACTACTTTATGTATATAATAATATTCTGGGTCTGTCAAATTGTTGAAGGTTTGTGGAAGTGAACCTTTCTTCATCGATCTGAAACCACCGAACATTTAGTTCCGTAAATGTTGACATCCACAAAAGGTTAAACTAGGGAAAGGAACAGATTTGCCCTTTCTCTACTGTAGTGCTGTCTCAGAGTTGATATATATAGTTAGGGGATGTGGGGGACAGCCCCCCAATTGGGTGGATTTGACATACTGCTGTGTGTGTTCTGTGTAGTGTTGGCAAATTGCTCCCTTTCCGTGGTGAAATATTTTTTTGATGTGACTGTATGTGGAACTTTCAGTTCAGTGATTTCGGGTTGATGAAAGATTCACAGAAGTCAACCTTCGAGAAATTGAGATAGATCCAATATTCTGTATGGCTGTTGATCTCATTAAGTATCTGCATCCAAAATCCTATTGTCTTTTCTTATTGAATTTTATTATCCCTTTCCATTTTGAATTATAGCTTTTTGCATGTGTTATGCATGTGAACCTTTAACTGTGTGGGCACAAAGTTCACAGCTTTAGTGTTTGTTTTATCTTCATTAATTTATCTTTTGAAAAGATTTGGAACCACTTCAAAATTTCCCACAACACTGTCATGTCCTTTTCTGGTTTTACCAGGTACAAAATATCGTCTACAAATATAGCCAACTTTTTCTGATTACCATACCATTTATATCCTTGAATTTCTGAATCCCATATTTTCTTTGCCAAAATGGCTGTAAATAGAAAGCAAGTAACAAAGAGGAAAGAAGACACTCCTGCCTGGTTCCCTTGTTCAGGCACAACTTGTTGGAGAGGAACCCTCACACTTTAATTTTTGCCTTCGATCCCCGATATAGCTTCCTTTATTTTTGTAGCAGGGAATGCAAATGCTTTATTTCCTCACTCCTAAAATCCCAGATTTCTCTTTATAATCATGATTTAAAATTTAAATGGGCCCATGTGAAGCTGAGTCTCATACAGCCACTGCAGCTTCCATCAAGGATGTTGGTGCTTCCCTTCCTTTTAAAATCCTGTTAAAACCTTCCAGATCTTTATCACTTTCCTCCTGACTTCAAGATTTCCACAGGAATACCATCTGTTTCTGGAGAGTTTCCTACTAATTAATCCTACGTCACCATTTTTATCTCCTCTCCTCCCATCATAACTGTGAATTGTTAAGCCTCATCTATCTCTAACCCTGACATAGTTAAATGGAAATATTTATGGAAGACTTGTCCTCTTTCTTTTTCTCTGCTTTATACAAATTTTCGTAAAATTTCCAAAATATCTCCAGTACCGCCACAAGATCTGTTGTTTATTTTTCTTGTTCTAGGTTCCCCAAGTTTGTCAGCAACTCTAAATTGTTATGTCTTTCCGTTCTGGAGTTATCAGAAACAGTTGCTTAGCAGCAAAGTATCTAAACACGTGTTTATTATGCAGATATTTTGTTTTCTCCCTTTAGCACTCTGCAGTTGTGCCACTTCTTCTGGGAGACTTCCCCTTATTCTGCAGTACTCCTTTGTTAGCCCCTCTAAATTCTTGTTACTAACATCTCTTTTATTTCTACTCTATTTTAAGCACTGTTTTCATTTTATCACACTAGCTGCAACTTCTGAAGAAATGTCTATCTTCCTTAATGTCTCTTAAATAATTTTCACTATCCATTTTTAAATTCCTCTTTTTTTTTTTTTTTTTAAATGGGGGGTGCTAGTGTCTCATTTTTTACTTCATCGCCTTGCATTTTTATCTTGGTTGTTGTTTACACATGATCTGAAATAGCTATTGGATATGTTGAAGCTTTCAATTAAATGCAAATGTTCCTGTGAAGTATAATTTGTCTAGTTTATCTCTGTTATTGTACCCTGAGAGAATTTACATATTATGCCCCACAGTTCCCACTACAGAATTTTTTTCCCTTCTGGTTGCAAATCAAGTTAGAGTCCCCACCTATAAGTAGCATTCCCCGCTGAAAGCTGTTTATTTCTCTCAATATTAAGCTGCATAATAGCAGTTTTAGGTGGAATATAAAGATGTGCCATCATAATCCTCCTCCATTTTCAGTAGCCTCTTGCTACCACAAATCTACCATTATTATTTTTCCCCCTCCTATCACTATTGGGGCTCTTTTAGCAATTAGTGTAATTAATCTATATTCCTTTGTCACTAATTTTGCTGAATATCCATCCTGAAATCCTTTATTTAAATTCACATGCTCACTTCTTTCCAAACGTGTCTCCTCCAGAATTGCTGTTTGTACTCTTCATTTCTTAATATAATTCAGTTTTTTTTTATATTTTTGTCTATACATGTGAGGCCATTCACATTCCAAAATATGGATATGTAGCCATTGTAAGAGTTATGACCTCCTATTATATATGGACCAGCTTTTTTAAATGTCTGTTTCCATCTTTTGTGTTTCCTGCAGCCACTGATTTGTGGCAGTTTGATCTTTTCTACAATCGATCTGATGCTGTCCATGTCATTATTGGTCAATGATGGGTCTTGGATCTGAGCCGGCAACTTCTCAGACAGATCCAGAGCTCAAGCTCCTCCCCTTCCCACAATCGCTTGATACTTTCTAGCCTCTAGATCTTGTTTGCTGCTGAATCGCTCCAGACATGGTCCAGGCTCAGCATAGGAACTAAGAGATAACTGTGCTATTTTCTTGGTTTCTTTTCCTGTCTCTCTACCTTTTCAGGGTATTGCTACTGTTTTTCACTATTGTTAGTTAAGTTTAATTTCTCCCCTCCCTGTTAGAACCTAGTGTTTGGTGTATGTGTGTTCTCCCCTCCCCCTTGTAGTGTGTGGTGCTTTTTTTAAAAAAAAAAACTCTTTCTTCCCTTTCTTGTTCAGTGTTTGTGTGGGTATTGTAGTTAGGATGGCTGAAAAGCCTTCAGGATTTAAAAGGTGCTCCTCGTATGGTCGGAAAATGCAGTGCTCTGACTCACATGAGAAGTCTCTACTGTTTAGGGTCAGAGCACCTGGAAGTTGAATGGGACATTTGTGCCGCATTCAACTCTGGGGCCCTTGTTGAGCACCATAACAAGTTACTCCTTAAAGGCTTGGCCCAGAGTGGTCCACAATCCTTGGACTCACCTTCCAAGCCTTCTCTGGAACCTAGGAAGGGAAATCCTCCTACCCCTGGGGTGTCCTTTTCTTTGCTCCCCAAAAAGCAGAGGCTCTCTGATTGCAGACCCCAGATCAGAATCTGGATCAGAGTATAGGCATGCCATCCCTGGATCTGACCAGTTTGTCTGTTTTGTCCAGTACGGCTCCTAAGTGTTTGGATCCTGTAAAGTTGTCTGATCTGGCAGTTGTGTCGGATTCTATTCTTGTAGAGGGTTCTCATTCTGAATCTTCCAGGAGATCGGATCAGATACGTCGGAGCGATCACCTTCTCTGAGCCTTAGAACTTTGGGATCCAAAACTAGATCCCCAGCACGATCAGGCCATTCTTCATCTTCCTCCAGACCATCTAGAAGTCTTTTTACCTCAAACATGGGTAGGAGATGAGAAGTTTTCTCAAAGCCCGAATCGAGTTGGGTCTGTTGCCTTCCCCAGCCTGTGCGGGTAGGGTATCCTCCCCATCCACAGGATGTTTGTGTTTCACTGTTGCTGTCATTACAATTGGGTTATCCTGCTGTCAGGCTACCCGCAGTAGGCCTGAATTCCAAAGTCTAGGTCCGGCGTCGGTTGCTGTCGCCTCCTCCCTGACGTCAGTGCGCCCGGGGTATAAAAGATGCAGCCGATGCCATTTTCTTCAGTCTTTCTTGCTGTCTGGTGCCCGAAGCAAAAGCAGTTAAGCAAGTGCTGGTCGGCCAACTCCTGAGATTTTCAAGTTCGAATTTCAGATCCAAAGTCTTCATTAAAAGCTAAGTACCCCGTTGGGGAAACTTTTTTCATGCTCCAGACCGATGTCAGAAAAAGTTAATAATTGTATTTCTTGTGGGAAGCAAATACCTCCTAAGGATTTTCATTCTTACTGCATTCCTTGCCTAGGCCCTGACCACGACGTTGCTAGTTGTCGGTTTTGTGCTAGATTTAACCAATGCACTATTAAGCGTCGGTACGATTTTGCATTTAATTACTTTGGCAGAAGATTTAATTATATAATGCCGTCAGAACAGCTGACTACCGGAATTTACATAAAACGCAAGGAAAAAGAGGACAGGCATCCGAGGTCCAAAACCGACAACGAGGCTTCTTCTAGGCCAGTCACCGGTTCTCAGTGAGGCGCTTTCGCAGCCCCTGACGATCGCTACTTGAGTCGCAGGCCAATACCGACTCCCACGGTGGAGTCAGCCAGGCCTACAGAAATTCAAGGTATTGGACCTTCGGAAACCATTCCCTCAGTTGGGTCCGGAGCCGCTGAGCAGGCATCTGCTTCTGAGGGTGTTTTCAGACCTACACAATTATATGTTAAAAGTACTTCAGCTACAAAGGCAAAGACTAAAGCAGCTTTAAAGACAAAGAAACAAGTACAACAGCTCCATGGACAGGCCTCTATGCCTAAAAAACAGATGCTCAAGATGGCCGAAGACCTAATTACTTTGATCAGGGGTTCTCATCCCCCTCCTGACAAGAGGCCTAGGCAGGAGGTAGAATATGAATCTTCAGATTAGGTTTCCATTTCATCTGATTCCTCTTCTGATCAGGAATACTCTCTTCCTCCTTATGAGGATTCTGATGCAGAAGAATCTATCCCCTCAGCTTCTCCTCCTGAGGATTATTCTTTTGGGGCAACACAGCTCCTGTTAAGCCAGACCGATACTACAGGGTCCCAGACTCCCACAAATTTCTTTTTTAAAACCCTGCTGCTGACCCAGAAACTATCTCTCAGGGTCCCAAGGGAGTCGAGGCTTCCACTGCAAAAAACCATACCCCCTCTGACAGAGATCCCAGGGCTCTGGACAGATTGGGATAAAAGATTCACACTTCTGCTACCTTGGCTATAAGGGCTTTAAATTGTCAGTTTCACATGCTTAAATATCAGCAATACCTTATGTCGCTGCTTAAACAGAAAATGTTGACAAATTCTGAATGTGCAGAAAATAAAGAAATGCAGGATTTATTGCATGCAGCTGAACAAGTTGGAAAGCATACTTTACAATGTGATTTTGATTCTTTGGAGGCCTCCTGCAGAGTACGGGTTCTGTCATTAGGAGGCATGCTTGGTTAAAGGAACAGAATCTGCCTGATCATGTTAAAGCAAAATTATTAGATGCTCCATTACAGCATGATACCTTGTTTGGTGTTAAAGCAGAAGAGGTGTTGAAGAAAATGGAGGACAAAGCCAAATCTATGCAAACAGTCCAGGATTTCTTACAGGTACAGCTTCCAAGATTTAGCAGACACTGGCCTACAAAGAATTGGTCCTTTCCAGTGTCACAGGTCACAAAGAGGCAGATACAGACGCCCTAGAGGCAGATCCCAGCCCCAAGCCTCACACAGGTTTACACAATGGGGTGCTAATACCTCCAAAAGCGGAGAAGACCAATCACAGCCATACATAAAGCAGTCCCAATGACTTCCCCCTGCCAGCACCAAGCACTTATCTTCTGGCAGCTCCTTTAGGGGGGAAACTAACAATTTTTTCTCAAAACTGGCACCTAATCACCCAGGACAAATGGGTCTTGAACATAGTGTCACAAGGTTACAGGTTCCACTTTCACACCATGCCATGGGCAAACGGTATGCCGGACCTGCCAAAAAAATCAGTGGGCAGAGGCACAAAAACAAGTTTCATCCCTCATGGACATGAGGGCCATTCATCAAGTACCACAACAAGAATAGGGGCAAGGATTTTACTCAAGACTTTTCTTGGTGCCCAGAAAGGACAAAGCCTGGAGGCCAATACTGGACCTGTCTATTCTAAACACATACCGGGATATTCAAAAATTCAAAATGTTGACTCTGCAGCAGCTTCTGCCCATGCTGGGCAAGAAGGCTTGGCTTGTAACTTTAGACCTAAGAGGCATACCTGCATGTTCCATTCAGACAGTCATGCAGAAGATACCTCAGATTCATAGCTGGCTCAATGCACTACCAATTCTCTGCACTGGCCTTTGGCTTATCTACTGCGCCTAGGGTCTTCACAAAATGCCTGGCACCAGTGATTGCTTTTTGCAGACAAAGAGGAATACAAATATATCCTTACTTGGACGACTGCCTTATTCAAGCAGAGAACAAGGACATACTGCTACAGCATCTGGCGTTTGTAAACAGATTATTAACATGTCTAGGGTACACAGTAAACGAAAAGAAATCAAAACTTGTGCCCTCTCAAGAGATAATATTCCTGGGTGCAAGCTTAAATACAACTGCCAGATGTCTTTATCTCACGCCAGACAAACAAAGGCAACTGACTACTTATTTCAAAAAGTTGGCAACAAACGCCCACTTAACTGCAAGTAAATTTCTGCAGGCTTTTGGCTTCATGCCATCCTGCATTCTGCTAATTCCATATGCAAGACAGCATATGAGGAAATTACAATGGTATTTAAAAAGTGTTTGGACTCAACATTGCCACAGCCTGGAAACAATAATTACACTCATTCCCTGCCTGCAACAGGAGTTTCGATGGTGGGCAAAGGCCTGTCACTACAACAAGGGGCAGCCATTCACCGTACCCCCAGCCAGGCAGTCATTGACAACAGATGCATCGGATTATGCCTGGGGGGGCCTACATGGCAGGAAGATGTATTCAGGGCTCATGGACCGCAAACCAAATGCATCTACATTTCAACCAAAAAGAGATGCTAGCTTTTCAAAATGCCCTGACAGCCTTCAAGGACCTACTTCATCCAGGACAACTACTGATAAGGACGGACGATACTACAGTTATGTGGTACATAAACAAGCAGGGAAGTGCACATTCCTACCCCCTTTGCAGTCTAGCCATGACTTTGTGGGACACAGCATTGACTTACCAGGTACATCTGCAAGCACAATTCCTGCCAGGAAGGATAAATACTCTGGCAGACAAACTAAGCAGAAAACTCATGGATCCCCACGAGTGGAAATTGGATCCACAAGTCTTCAACATAACAAGGAATTGGGGATGCCCGGACATAGATCTATTTATCTCCCCTCACAACTGCCAACTACAGAGATTCTGCACAAGGACTTATCACAAGCAAGCATGGAAAGTGGATGCTCTATCTTTCAGCTGGAAAAACTTAACAGTATATGCCTTTCCCCCACTGCCTCTCCCCCCCAAGATACTCCTAAAGGTCAGACAAGAAAAGCCAAAAATGATATTGATTGCCCCAGACTGGCCCCGCCAGCACTGGTACCCAGTCCTCAGGAACTTGACTCAATGCCCAGCATGGGCATGGCCTCAAATTCCTCACTTACTGACCCAACAAAACAATCGGATCCTACACAGCCAACTCAGGACCTTAAATCTGGCAGCATGGAGGATAATGTAGCTTTTCAAAACACACCTCTCACTAAAGCGGTGATGGATGTTATTTTGGAGGCCGGGAGGCCCAGTACAAGAAAATCTTATGCAGAAAAATGGAAGAGATTATCTGCTTGGAACCAGGCACTAGGCATTAACATGACTGTTCCAAATATCCCTCAGATTTTACAATACTTAACTGAGATGTTGGACAAAGGCCTGTCCTTTTCATCAATTAAGATTCATGCCTCTGCCATTTCAGCTCATTACAATACAGAGCCACCTATTTTTTCTCATCCTTTAAGGCAGTACCTCAGAGGAGCCAAAAACGTACAGCCTCCAAGGAGACCACCAATACCTGCATGGGACCTCAGTTATGTCTTAGAAAAAATCACTCTGCCTCCTTTTGAGCCAGCAGCTACAGCTGACTTATTTTTTTTTATCCTGGAAAACATCTCTGCTCCTAGCAATAACGTCTGCAAGACGAGTCTCGGAGCTACAGGCACTCATGGCTTTGGAACCTTTTATCATTTTTCATCCAGATAGGCATAAATGTGGGGTTTGTCCTTAGAGAAACCCTAAGGTAGTGTCCAGTGCGGCCACTTAACCAAACTATTCATTTGCCTACCTTTTATCCAAACCCACAGAATAAGGGTGAGAAACTTTCTGCATTCTTTGGACATGCACAGACAACTGCGCTTCTTCTTGGACAGAACCAAAGCTTTCAGAAAGACTGAGCAATTACTGGTAGCATATGCTGCAGGGTCACAAGGAAAGCCCATCTCAAAGCAGACTATTTCCAAGTGGATAGGTCACTGCATTCGTTTATGCTATTCTCAGCATGGCAAATCAGTGCCTGAGGGCATTAGGCCACATTCAACCAGAGCAGCAGCTACTTCAGCAGCCTTCCTCAGAGGAGTGCCAACCAAAGACATTTTAGAGGCTGCAACCTGGAGTTCAGTGCATACTTTTACAAAGCACTACCACTTACCACTGTACTCCAAATCCAGGGCAGGCTTTGCCACTGCAGTCCTGCAGGGCCTCCTAGCTGCTCCTAATTCTGTTTAGTTCCAGCCTTCCAACCGTAGCTTTGGGATTCAACCCAATTGTAATGGCTGCAACAGTGAAACACTATGAACATAGTACAGGTGTGTACCTACCATAAATGTAGATGTTAGAGTGTATTCACTGTTGCAGTCCAGGTTACCCACCCACCGTCCCCCTTTTCTTTGCTGGACCATATCTGTACTTCACTATTCTTTACAACCTATGTGGTGTATTTGCTTGTAGATGAAGGAAACTTGTTACTTGTGGCATGCATGCTTTATAGACTTATTTTTAGCCTATCCTTTTGGGGGCACCTGACATGGGGCAAGAAAAACTGGAGAAAATGGCGTTGGCTGCATCTTTTATACCCCTGGCGCACTGATTGTCTGGGAGGAGGTGACAGCAACCGACGCCTGCATCTTTTATACCCCTGGCGCACTGATTGTCTGGGAGGAGGTGACAGCAACCAACGCCGGGCCTAGACTTTGGAATTCCGGCCAACTGCGGGTAGCCTGCCAGCAGGATAACCCAGTTGTGATGACTACAACAGTGAATACACTCTAACATCTACATTTATGGTAGGTACACAACTGTACTTTTCCACTCTTCTGTTCCAATCCCACAGGTTTTGGAATGTCAGGACCTGGAGGTTAGTGGTGAGAGGTCGACTGTGTCTGGTATCCCCCTTTCTCAACACCTTCAGGGTCCCTGGTCATCTCTGCTCTACAGCCCTCAGACCAGAGTGGTCTTCTTCTCCGAGAGGTCAGTGCTGGTTCCCTGGGGGAGGCCCCTGAGGGGTTGGTGCTGGTTCCCTGAGGGTAGGTTCTGATCTGGATTTTTTGGAATGATCCCTTTCCTTGGCAACTTCAGTGCTGGACAGCTCTTGGCTGACAATGTCCAGGGGGGCCTCAACTGTGTCAGGGTCCCTTCTCTCTTCCCAGGTGGCCCCGGCTGTGGGGGGTGGGAGGGGGGCCTTCGTCCAATCCTTCGGCCTTTTGGGCAGTAGAGAGGACCTTCTCCAGTTTGGGCGTTACCTTTCCTTCCTCTGAAGTTCCTCCCCAGCCTTTCTTTGGATTAGGTGCTGATGCCTCATCATCCATCCAGGGTCAGCCCTCTCACGAGCGTCTTCACACAGGCACTGCCCCACTTGAGGTACCCCTCTCTTCTGGGCCCACAGTGGAGGAGGCCCCTCAGAAGAGAATGTGTAAGAGGAGGCACTTGGACTTCCCCAGAGAGTCGGTCACCAAAGACACAGATTTCGAGGAAGGAGACAGATCCCCAGATTTCTGCCTGAGGAAGTTTCCTTTGGGGACATCCTGGAAGTTTTCAGAGAGGTGGATGGTCTTTCCAACCCCTATCATCAGAGTAGTCCGTGTTCCTGAAGGTGTTTTGACGTGCCCAGCAAGTACCTGGGTTTCCCCCCTGCTGACAAGCTTGTGGACCTTATCGCCAGCAGGGCCTGGAAGGAGCCAGATATGGTGGAACTGGTGCCCAAGAAAGCTGATAAATTCTTCAGTACCCCTAAGGATAGGTCTTTTTTTGGAGCAAAGAGGTTCCTGTTGATGCTATCATGGTGGGAGCTACTACTAAGTAGGAGCTAGCTGAGAAGAGCTCCTCTGTCCATCCTCCGAACAGGGAGTCCTGGATGATTGACTGTTTCGGAAAGTGTGTGTTTTTCTTATCTACCTTCGGCCTGAGAGATGCCAATTACTTGGCCCATTTTACCCACCTTCAGAGGGATCTAGTCTCGCAGCTTACTACTTCCCTCTGAGTCCTTGCCTTGAGAGAGCTTCAGGCAAATCACTCCGAGGCTGTCCACTCTCACTTCCCTAGCAAACACCTTTAAAGAGGTTTATCTCCAATGCTGTGGAGGCCACCTCTCGAGCGGCAGGCAAAGGCATCGCTATCGGGCGGCATGCCTGGCTTCGCCTTTGTGGGTTTACAGAACTTTTTAATGTGTCCTTCACTAATTCCCCCTTTGACAGTTTCACTTTAGTTGGACCGTCTGTTAAAGAGACCTTAACCCTCTGTGGGCAGGAAGGCAAGACCCTCTCCATGGTAGGGGTAAAGTTTTCTACTCCCCAGAGGTCTTTTTCTAAGATGCAGAGGGGAAGTAAGAAGCTTTGATTACAGAGGACTCTTGTCTTCCTTTCAGGGCGCTTCCCAGGAATCCTCTTCCACAGGCTGGGGCAGGGGATTCAACGGTAGACGCCACCCTGGGGGCAGAGGGGGTGCTGCAATATTGGGGCTCCTGATAACCCTTCTCGGAGAAGCCCTTCCAGCTCGCCTGATGAGCTGCCTGACTGCCCTGCCCTCGAGGCAGTCGGGGTTCAGTTTTCCCTTTGCTCACTACTTTGGACAAATCAAACTACCGATCAGTGGGTGCTAAAAATCAATCTGAAGTAGTTAACTTTATTTATCTGCAACCTGTGGTTATTTGGATCCATATCTGATCCGAGCTGGCAACATTTTATCAAGCATCTGCTCCAAGCTCCTCCCCTTACCCATAATCCCTCACATCTCCTACCTTCCCTCAGATCTCGTTTGCCGCTTCAGGCATACGCCTCGTGGTCAATATAGCTCCAAGTTGGGTAATGTAAACGGAACTTTTTGATTCTTTAGTTAGTGTGTGTGAGTAGTTGTTTGTGATAGCCCTTCCTCCCCTTTGTCTTGTCGTCAGTTTGTTAAAAAAAAAAAAAAAAAAAAAAAGTAGTTGAATAGAGTAGGCCTAGCCAACCCCTGAGTGTGCGTGTGTCTAGTTTAGTGTTTGGCTCAGTGGAGTGTTTCATGGCTAACCAGCCTAAACCAATGTTCAAGAAATGCACAGTGTGGCCACAAGCTTTCACCGGCTGATGGCCACACTCTGTGTTATTTGCCTTGGCGTTCCCCATCGTAGTATGCCATGTGCTGTATGTGCAGGGTTCAATCCCAGAGCCCTTAAAGAAAGGAATGCGAAACTGGTAGCTAAGGGCCTGCTACCAGTTTCTGCCTTAGAGACGATGGCCTCGACATCGGCTCCTGTAGTTGATCAACCCCCCCCCCCCCCAGGCTGGGACTCAACCTCCCTCTAAGCCTGCTGAGGCAGGGACAAAAGCTGCAGATAAGGACAAAAAAGAGTGAAAAGGGTAGAGATGCACCACAAGTGATTATCTGAGCGGGATCCTTTCCCCAGTCCACCTGTGAAAGTTGTTAGGACCACTTCTCCTCGGCTCAATTCCCTGAGGGTCTCCCCAGAGCTGACGGAGCCCTTGGACCGGAGGCCTTCTTCTAGGTTGTCTCATAGGGCCAGATCTGAATCGGTCGCCTCCTCGCGGTCGACTCGGCGTCTATCAGAGCTTGACATGGACAGGATGATGCCCAGATTAATTCGGAACCAAATCCAAATGGGAGTCTCTTGCCAGGCCCCTCTCCCGC
Organism: Protopterus annectens; assembly: GCF_019279795.1. Lineage (NCBI taxonomy): Eukaryota > Metazoa > Chordata > Ceratodontiformes > Protopteridae > Protopterus > Protopterus annectens. The sequence continues at coordinate 713,250,998 of NC_056739.1, forward strand.
TGGAAAGGGGACCTCCATGCCCTTCTTCCAGCCTCTCTCTCCTTCCCCGATCCGATCTTCGGTCTTTGGGTTTATGGATCCGAGGATCCTCGGAGCTGGGGGTTTGGTGCCGATAGTTCCTCCAACCTCGATGCCGGCCATTTCCTTGAGTTCCTCGGATCAGACTCTCGGGGCCGAAAACAGGGAGCCGGATCAGAGTGAATGGAGATGGTCTTCGGCTCCGACTTTGTCGGATCCTAGCCGTTCCTTCAGAACACTGACTAGCTTGGCCTTGATCCTCACGACTGAGCCGGACAGAACTACTTCCTTGTTGGTTGCCAAGGGGGTGCGCTGTCCTTCGGCCTTCGACATGGTGGAGAGGGTAGGGATTGTGACCCCAGCCCATTGCCTTGGACTCCACCCAGACTGCCTTGGATTTGGTCACGACTCCCATCAGCCTGTCCCAGGGACAGCCCGTGCCAGAAGACCCCCAGGTGGATCCCATTGTGGAACCCCCCCCCCATGACTTACAAGCCCTGTTCAGAGAGTCCCACTGAGGAGGTCCCATGTAAGCATTCGTGTAAGAGGAGGCACATGGACTCCCCCAAGTCCCTCACAGAAGATGCTGACTTGGGTGAGGGTTCCCCCAGGTCACCTCCCGAGGATGTCTCCTTTGGAGACATCATGGAAATCCTCTGCCAGAGGGGAGGTTGGTCAGCCTCAAAACCCTCAACGGACGAATCGGTATTCTTGGAGGCCTTTGCATGGGCCCATCTACATCCGGAGGGGTCTCCTCCTGCAGATCCATTAGTGGATTTTATCACCACGCGGGCATGGAAGGAACCTGACACCATAGAGCCAATACCCAAATGCCCAGATAGGATCCTTTCTCCTCTCACAGACAGGCTTGGTACAAGGGATCCCCTGTGGATGCTATGGTGGTGGCGGTTGCCACCAAGAGAGAACTGTCTCAGGAAAGTTCTTCTGTCCACCCTCTGGACAAAGAGCCTAGGGTGGTGGACCGCTTTGGGAAGCGAGTTTTTTCTTCAGCGACATTTTTCATATGAGTGCTGAATTATCTGGCACACATTCGACTGCAGCGAGACCTGGTTATGGAATTCGCTTTCGCCCCCAGAGTCCTTGTCACCAGAGGACAAGTGGCTGTTCTCTGTGAAAATATCGACACTGAAATAGTTTTCTAACATGTCCATGCATCTTCTTTCCCATGCCACAGGAGCGGTTAGGGCGGCTGGGACTGGCGTAGCTATGAGGCGGCACGCCTGGCTCAGACTCTGTCAATTCACGGATCCCTTCAAAGTGTCTTTCACGAATGCTCCCTTTGATGGTTCCTCCCTTTTTGGGAAGACAGTTCGTGACACCTTGGTCCAGAGCAAGAAGGACAGGAAGACTCTGCCGTCTGAGTCCGCTTCTCTACCCCTCAAAGATCCTTTTCTAGGAATCGGAGGGGGCAGAAGATGTGGTTCAGAAAATCTCAGTTTTCCCGCGACACTCAGGATAACTCATCCCCTAGAGGCAGAGGGGGACAAGACAGATGCCGCCCCAGAGGCAGAGGGGGTCTGAGGAACTTTGGGTCGAGGGAGACCTTCTTGGACCAACCCACGCAGCAACCCTGAGGGGTTGCCCGACTGTCCTACTCTGGAGACAGTTGGGAGAAGATTGTCCTTGCACCTAACAGCTTGGGAGTCCATCATGACAGACCGTTGGGTGCTCCAAATAATATCCAGAGGATACTCTATCCTGTTCATCACCCCACCTATACAATCAAAGCGCCTCCAGGATGTCCCACCCGCTCAGAGTGAGGCCGCAGCACACGAGATTTCAAAGCTGCTTTACAATCAGGCCATCAAATCTGTCCCCCCAGATCAATCTGGATTAGGCGTTTACTCCACGTTCTTTTTAGTGCCAAAACAAAAGAGGGACCTCAAACCCATGTTGGACCTGTCTACCCTGAACCTGTCGGTAGCCAAGCAGAAATTCTGGATGGTCACTTTACAGTCCATCCTACCTTATCTCTAAAGATGCGACTGGATGTGCTCTATAGACCTCCAGGATGTTTACTACCATATCAAGATTTGCAGAAGCTCCAGGAGATTTTTTCACATCCGGCTGGGAGCCAATCTTTTCCAGTTCACAGACCTACCCTTTGGTCTCACCACAGCCCCCAGGGTGTTTACCAAAGTTATGGCAGTAGTAGCGGCTCACCTGAGGCTTCAGGGAATTCAGGTGTTTCCTTACCTAGACTATTGGCTTCTTGCCGCTACCACCAAGCATCTGCTTTGCATGGCCAGAGACTCCTTCATGCATCTTGCAGTCAATCTAGGGATCACCATCAACATCTCCAAGTCTTGCCTAAATCCAACACAGACCTTGGAATTCATAGGGGCACGGTTGGACACTCTACTATTACAAGTTTTTCTCACTCAGGACAGGATCCAGAACCTACAGGCCCATGTGTCGGTGATCCTCTGCCCCAGGACACCGATGGCGAGCAACATTCATTCTCCGCACCCTAGGCTCCATGGCAGCAGCAATTTCAATTCTATCATGTGCACGCCTTCACATGAGGGTACTTCAGTGGACCTTGGCAGTTCAGTGGTCTTGGTTAGACCTCCCCATGGACTACCCTATACGGATCCTCAAAGCCTGCATGACATCTCTTCTTTGGTGGCTCTATTCGCCGGAAATCTTGGCAGGTCACCCATACTTAACATCCCCAGCCCAAGCCACAGTGACCACGGACGCCTCCCAGCTTGTGTGTGGGGAGGTACTTTTTGGGAAGAACAGTCCAAGGCACGTGGTCCCAAACCGAGACCAGATTGCATATCAGTGTTCTGGACATGAGGGCAGTGCTTTTAGTGTTGCAAGCCTTTCACACTGTCCCCCCCCCCCCCCCCAGGGATGATTGTAGTTCAGTCAGACATGTCCGTTGTCTGGTACATCAACAAACAAGGAGGGACCAGATCTTACCCTCTCTGTTGTGAGGCCATGAGAGTATGGGAGTGGGCGATTTTCCACCAGTCGGTTTCTGATCACAAAGCACGTCCCGGGACGCTCCCAACATTTTAGAGGACAGATTGAGTCGGGCTATTCTAATGCCATACGAGTGGTCTCTCTGAAACGGTCAATAGCGGAGGAGATTTTCCTAGCGTGGGGTCACTCTTGCTGTGATCTCTTCGCATCTCCGTCCAACGCGAAGTGCAGTGAGTTCGCTCTAATCCCCTCCCCAGGGGACTCCCCCAGATATGCTGTAGTCCATGCTTGGCCTCCCGGGTTACTGTATGCCTATCCCTCGCTACCTCTAATTCTAAAGTTTCTTCAGAAAGCATACATTCTGGGGTGCAAAGTGATCCTCATTGCCCCATTCTGGCCGCATCAAGTGTGGCTCCCCTTCCTCTGGTCTCATGCTCTACCTCCTCCACGGATTCTAGATCCCTGCCCGGATCTCATATCTCATCCCTCGGGCATCAGTCAGCCAGACCTGGACAGCCTCAAACTGATGGCTTGGTTCCTCCAGTTCCCCTGATCGCTAGGACTCCCGGTTTATCATTTTCGGTAAAGAGTATTCTGGTGGCATCCCACAAAGCTTCCACTAGGAAGGTTTACTGCAGCAAATGGAAATGCTTCTCTATTTGAGTTTCTCCGAGAAACATAGATCCATTTACTGCTCCGGTTCCTGCAGTCTTGGAGTTTTTGTCATATATGTTTCAACAAGGGGCTAGTTCCTCCACAGTGAAAGTACAACTGGCAGCCATATCTAATTTTCATATTGGCGATAATTTTAATGCTCTGGCCTCCTTGAGATTGTGCAAGGCCTTTCTAAAAGGTACTTTTCTCTTGTGTCCCCAGTTAAGAATTCCGTCCCCCCTTGAGACCTTACTCTAGTTCTGCAGGCATTGGTGCCCCTCCCCCCCTTTGAACCAGCAGCGTCAATAGACTTAAAATTTTCTGTCCTGGAAGACAGTTGTTTTAGTGGCCATTACTTCTGCTAAAAGGGTTTCTGAGATCCAAGCTTAGTCTGCCGTGCCCCCGTACTTGATTTTTCATAAAGAAATGGTTTCGCTTCGCACGAACCCTTCTTTCTTACGAAAGTGGCTTCTGAATCTAATATTAACCAGATGATTAATCTGCCTGTGTTCTTTCCAAATTTCCAAAACAAGGGTGAATATAAGCTGCACTTGCTAGGTGTTCATAGACAGCTTTGTTGCTGTCTACACAGGACTAAGCAATTTCGTAAGTCTGACCAATTATTCGTGTCCTTTTCTAAACCCTTTTTGGGCATGGCCATTTCCAAGGTCTCCTTAACCAGGTGGATTGCACTATGTATACTGCAGGTCTATAGGGATAAAGTCCTATCCCCACCTGGTCCTATTTAAAGCCCATTCCACCTGATCTATGGCAACTTCTGCTGCTTTTTGGTCTAGGGTTTTTCTGGATGATATCTGTGCAGCAGCGACCTGGGTAAGGTCACATATAGTCATCTCTCATTATAAGTTGGATTTCATCTCTAGAGGGAGAGCATCCTTTGGCTCTGAGGTGCTCAGGAATATCCTTCCATGAGGGCCTCCCAGGAGTTTTGGTAGCTGGGGGCTCTGTCCCACAGGTTGCAGATAATGAAGTTGACTACTTCAGATAAAGAAGTTATGTACTCACCATAATGTTCCGTCTGAGTAGTTGTACTTCATTTTCTGCAACCGTCCCTCCCTCCTTCCCCCGAACTTGTTCTAGGTTAACGTTATTGAGTTACCACAAGCCACACGAACACGTAGCAGCAAAGCACTTATACCAACACGAAAATGCAAGTCCACTGTTTGGCACAATAAAGGTTGTCCTCCAATACTACAGTACTATAGAAAGGCGAACTCTTACAAAGTAGAACCAAAGCTCTTTATTTCCACATAAAACACACAGATTGAGCGCGCTTTCGTTATTGAGTTCTAATAGTTTGGCTAGTGGCAAACTCTATCTGAGGGAAGATAGGAGAGGTGAGGGAATATGGGTAAGGGGAGGAATTTGAAGCTTTAAGCAGATGCTTGATAAAATGTTGCCGGCTCGGATCCATTATGGATCTGAATACCCACAGGTTGCAGAAAATGAAGTATAATTATTCAGAACGTTATGGTGAGTACATAACTTCTTTTTTTCCAAAGGTTACTCCATCCCCTTCTCCCATTCACCTTCAGTTCAGAGATTTCTCTCAGAAGTGCCACCCCACCAAAGGGAGTTGGCGTATCACAAGGTGCAAGACCTCCTTCAAAAGCAGCCATTCAAGAGGTCCCGACAAGACAACGAAGGTCCGGAATTTACTGTCGCTTTTTTTTATGCCAAAAAAGAACAGGGACCTGTGTCCAATTCTGGACCTCTGCAAGCTAAACCTTTCTGTCAAGAGGTCCAAGTTCTGGATGTCCACTGTACAATCCATTCTGCTTATGTTGCGCAAGGACAACTTGATGTGCTCAGTGGATCTCAGGAATGCGTACTATCACATAAAGATCGACAGATTCTCCAGGAGACACTTAGCTTTTGAATAGGGGTCAATCATTATCAATTCAGAGTCCTGCCCTTTAGATTTACTAAATGCATGGCAGTGGTGACTGCTCATCTCAGGCTGCAAGGTTTCCAGGTTTTTCCGTACCTGGATTATTGGCTTCTCACGTATCCCACGAAGCATCAACTAACATTGGTGACCAAGTATGTCCTCAGGCTTTTCCATCTTCTAGGCATCACAGTGAACCTGCCCAAGTCCAATCTAACTCCTAGAGTTCATTGTAGTCCTGCTGGACACAGTATCAGAAACAGCAACACTGCTTGCTTGCAGGGTCCATCTGATTCAGAATCAAGTTTCTCTTCTGTTGAATCTGTCGCGTTCACATGTTCATTTGATTCTCAAAGTGCTGGGCTCCATGGCAGTTGCCATTTAGTTGGTACCACTCACCAGGTATCATATGCAAGTTCTTCAGTGAACCCTGGCAGTATAGTGGTCCATTCTGTCTCAGCCCATGTCCACGTCAATGAAATTGATGCAGGTATTCAGAAATCATCTTATTTTGTGGCTTAAGTCTCTGGACCTTTTTCTAGGCAGACTCTTGTGTCTTCCCCTGCCCAAGGATAGTGAACATGAATGCCTTCTGTTGTGGTGGGGGAAGCATTTTCAGGGAAGGACGGTTCAAGGTACATGGTCCCCTATAGAGACCAAATTGCACACAAACGTCCTGGAGATGAGAGCAGTCCTTTGTAATGTTGCAAGCCTTTCAAGACTGCCTTCTTCTGGGGACCATAGCAATTCAGACAGACAACATAGCTGTAGTCTGGTACCTCTACAAGCAGGGGGCCATGAGAGTGTGGGAATGGGCGATGTCTTCTAGGCGCTTTCTTCTTGCAGCTCGTATACCAGGGAGTTCCAACATGCTGGCCGACAAACTCAGCAGGTCCATCTTGATTTTGTGTTGCATTGAATATTAACTGAACTGGAAGTTTTGAGTTTTTTCAGTTAGTTCCCCACCTACCCTCCCTGTTTTTGTTTAGGTTTTAATCTTGGTGTCTTTGAAACTGCCTGCCCCTCTTGGAAGTTTCTGTTTGGATACTCTTATGCCCATTTCATTTGCATTCATTGCTCACTCAACTGAGTGCAGTGAAATCAGTCTGATTTCAGGCACTCCTACTGTGTACAAAGAGAGGAACTGGGAAAGAAAAAAAGATTAAGCTTGTTTCCTGCCTTTCCTGTAAGTGGTCTATACTGTTTGTAGTATTCTGAGTCCCCAAGCCTTGTTTCTTAGAACTAGCCAGTTTTCTAGTTTCAGCACTCAAATCTGTTTCTTTGAACTCAGCACTTGTTCAGAGCTCGTTGTAAGCACTAAATAAGCTGCAAATTACTACAGCACTCAACTTTCCTCACTTGTCTAGAGGAAAGCAGTTTTTAGTACTTAATAAATAAGCACCTATCCAGGCATGTCTAAGGGTCAGCTCCCAGTGATTTCTCCTGTCTACCTGATGAATGTGGGCATCTTGGGGCAATGCAGCAATTGCCTCATGTACACAGACAACCCTCTCCTCCTACTACCCAACACTACAACCTGTGAGAGATGTGCTTATATAGCCAAACTGGAAGCAAAGCTCTCCTCACCAAAGACTGAGTTCTGATGAAGCTCGCAGTGAACGAGTGAAAACGCTTAACTTTGGACAATTAAATTTCTTTTTTACTTTTATTTTTTCACTTCCTTGCCTTGTTATTTATTAGCGTGTCAAGACACAGGGGACCAGCGTTTTGGTTTTTGGTTCAAGACTGGATTAGACAGTCAAGAGGAGAAGGTAAACACTTGCACCACACCACTCTCATCACATAGTCCCTCAAAACCTACACCACCAAAACACACATACACATTCGCGGAGGCTCTCAATAAAAACCTGCCCAAGCATCGGGGACCTCCAAAGCAGAAACACAAGCAAACTCCACCCCCCAACACAAACCAAATAACACATAGCCCACAAACTCAGTGTGCCACTCAACCACAGCCCGTAAGGCATAACAATGTACCCAACACTCTAGTCATAGGTGACTCTATAGTCAGGCACACTGATGTTCCACTCACCAGGCTAAATAAGGAGAAAGTTACTGTCGGCTGCCTGTCAGGTGCCAGGATCCACCACATAACGCACGCACTCCGGTCACTCCACAACAAGTACAAATATGAAACTGTCACTGTCCATGTTGGTGTGAATGACCCGAGGCATACCTCCCTGGACTACATGAAAAGAGACATGGAGGAACTCTCCGATCTTGTAGCCCAGGCAGATGTGACCCTAGCCCTGAGTAGCATCCTGCCATTACCCAGAATGATACCACAGTACAAGGACAAAATGATTGACAACAATTTGCTAAGCTTCTGGTGTCATTCTAAGGGGATCCAGTATTTGTCTGCCTGGGATGACATGATTGACAGACCATGATGCTTTGCCAGAGATGGCCTGCACCTGTCGCCCTTAGAATTCCGGATACTGGCTAAGGCTCTTGCCACCCCTATAGTGCCTTTTTTAGGCAAGGTTCAAATGACAAACTCACCACTGAAACAGGTACAAGTAAGCAAAATCTACTCAATGCTAGAAGTCTAAACCTCAAAATGCACTCACTCGAGGCACTCCTTAAAATGGAGAACATAGACATCTGTGCAGTGACAGAGACCTGGTTCAAAGCTCCAGAGAGCACCCCTGCATTACCAGGCTATAATTCATACCACACCTTTAGGCCACCTAACCCGGAACGAAGCACTAAAGCTGGAGGCGTGTCCATATTCATTATGGATATCGACACCTCCAGGCTAGTTGCTCAGCATAATGCATCCAAGCTTATCCAAGTGCAACTAACTCTGGGCAAGACCGCAATCCAAATTGTAGCTTGCTACAGACCCCCCACCATGCCCCAGGATTCCCACTCCTCATTTCTTGATACACTGGAAAGTATTGGGGTAGACCCAACACCCTAATAATGGGCAATTTCAACTACTCCACCATTAACTGGGAAAACTACTCCTGTACCAACTCTTTTGTTCAATGTTTTCTGGAATTCATAAATTCCAACACCTTGGATCAACTTATTCATACCCCCACCAGGGCAGCAATATCCTAGACCTGGTCATTACCAACATGGGCAACCGGTGTGCCACACCAGAGGTCAATTCCTTGTTGGTCAGATCTGACCGCAAGCTTAATCATCCTAGACATCCGCATCCCGCATCCCACCCCCAATTAGGGAAACCACCGTAAAAAACTTCTCCAAAGCCAACTTCACACTTCTTAAGTGGCGAACTTCATGACACCCATGCAGATGGACAGTAGAGGTACGACTGCTGAATCCTACACAAATGCACTTTATAAGTACTTACACGAGTGCATGGATCATGCTATCCCTAATAGAACCAAGATGCTATCCTCCAAAAAAGGAAGCCAATCTGGTAGTCCTTTGCCATAAACAAACTCTACAACAGTAGAAAGACACTGTTGCAAAAAGAGTAAAATCCCATGACTGGAGGAACTCCCTGGTCAACCTCAGTAAAAAGCTGAGATCTCTCATAAAATCCTCCAAAGCTAATTATGAAAACAATATTGCCACTGACTCTAAACACAACCACAAAGCATTCTATAGCTATGTAAGAAATCTCTATGGCAACATTCAGATCTGCTCTGAGTTACAGCACAATGGCACAAAATATACAGAACCAACTGATATTGCTAATATTCTGGCAGGATGTTCTGCGTGTTTCACTGTTGCAGTAGTTACATTTGGGTAATCTGCTGGCAAGTTGCACTCAGTCAGCCTGAATTCCAAAGTCTTGGGTCCTGCGTCGGTTGCTGTCTTCTCTTCCATGACGTCAGGTCGTCAGGGGTATAAAACATGCAGCCGACGTAATTTTCTTTAGTCTTTCTTGCCGTGCGGTGCCCGAAGCAGAAGCATTTCGCAAGTGCCGGTCGGCTGACTACTGAAATATTCGAGTTTGAGTTTCAGAACCGAAGTCTTCACTAAAGCTAAGTACCCCGTTGGGGAAACTTTTTTTTTTTTTTGCTCCATACCAATGTCAGAAAAGTTAATAATTGTATTACTTGTGGGAAGCAAATACCACATAAGGATTTCCATTTATACTGTATTCCTTGCCTAGGCCCTGATCACAACATGCCTGGCTGTTGGTTTTGTGCTAGATTTAACCAACTTAAGCGTCTGCATATTTTTGCCTCACAGTATTTTGGAAACAGATTTAACTATCCAGAAATGTCGTCGGATAGCAGTCAGACTACTGGAGTACATAAAAAAACGCAAAGAAAAGTACAGAGAAAGGCAGTCAAGATCCAAAGCAGATGACGAAGCTTCTCCTAAGCCAGTCGCCAGTTTGCCGGGACTCTGGTGCTTTCGCAGCCCCTGATGCCCCCCTACCTTCGAGTCGCAGGCCTCTACCGACACCCTTGTGGAGTCTGGCATGCCGCAAGATACTCACGGTATTGGACCGACGGATGTATCTCCCTCGGATGGGTTCGGAGCCGCTGAGCAGGCACCAGCTTCTGAGGGTGTATTCAGACCTCAACATTTGTATATCAAACCGATGACAGCTGCAAAACCAAAGACAAAAAGCAACTTCTAAAACTAAAAAACTGATGCATGAGCCATGTGTACAGGCCTCTATGCCTAAAAAACATGATCAAAATGGCTGAAGACCTTATTACCTTGATCAGGGGTACCCATCCCCCTCCAGATAAGAGGTCTAGGCAAGGCACTGATTATGAATCTTCAGATCAGGTTTCTATTTCTTCTGATTCCTCTTCTGATCAGGAATTATCTATACTTCCCTATGAGGATTCTGATGCAGAGGAGTCTATACAATCCGCTTCTGCTCCTGAGGATTATTAATTTGGGGAAACCTTGCATACTTTGAAGGAGCATTTTCACTGAGAGAGTCAAGATTTCTCATAATCAAAAAAGAGGCTCTGGGATTTCCTTCTTCTCCCTCAGCACAGGTCTTTAGCCATTCCCCCCTGTTTTAGACATTGTGGATGATGTGTTTTCGGAGTCGAGTTTGACCCTTGACTCCTTACCTCTGACTCCCAGTAAGCCTGACAGATATTGCAGGGTCCCTGACTCTCATAAATTTTTATTTAGAAACCCTACTGCTGATCCTGAAACTAATTCACAGGGTCCAAAGGGAGTTAAGGCCTCAACAGCAAAAAAAATCCTACCCCCTCTGACAGAGATTCAAGGGCACTGGACAGATGGGGGAAAAAAGGTTTATACATCTGCAACCTTGGCAATCAGAGCCTTAAACTGTCAATTTCATATGCTTAAGTATCAACATCATGTTATGGGATTACTGAAACAGAAAATGATGTTGATTTCTGAATGTGCAAGAAATAAAAGAATTGCAGGAATTATTGCATGCAGCTGAACAGGTTGGAAAGCATACTTTGCAATGTGGTTTTGACTCCTTAGAGGCCTCCTGCAGGGCCGCAGTTACTGGATCTGTGATTAGGAGGCATGCCTGGCTAAAGCAACAAAATTTGCCTGATCATGTTAAAGCTAAATTGCTAGATGCACCTTTACAGCATGATACTCTGTTTGGTATTAAGGCAGAAGAGGTTTTAAAGAAAATGGAAGACAAAGCAAAGTCCATGCAAACTGTTAAAGATTTCTTACAAGTGCAGCCACCTAGATTCAGTAGACACTGGCCTACAAAGAATTGGTCCTTTCCTGTGTCAGACGGAGCTCAAAGGGGCAAATCCAGATGCCCTAAGGGTTCCAGATACCAGGCGCAAGATTCATACAGGTCAAAGCAATGGGGCGCTTCTACCTCCAAATCTGGAGGAGATAAAGTGCGAACCTAGAGAAAACGGTCGCAATGACTTCCCTCTGCCTTCACCAAGCACTTATCTTTTGGCAACACCCTTAGAGGGAAAATTTGCACTTTTTGCTCAAAATTGGCATTTAATAACCCAGGACAAGTGGGTTACTAAACATAGTATCACAGGGATACAGATTCCATTTCCACACTATGCCAGTGGCAAACGGTTGGCCAGATCTGTCCAAAAATCAATGTGCAGAGGCACAGAAACAGGTTACGTCCCTCATGGATATGGGGCTCATTCAGCCAGTACCAGAACAGGAAAAAGGACAAGTTTTTACTCGACTGTTCTTGGTACCCAGAAAGGACAAGGCCTGGCAGCCAATACTGGATTTATCAATTTTGAACACATACCTGGACATTCCAAATTTCAAAATGCTGACTTTGCAGCAGCTTCTGCCCATGCTGGGCAAGAAGGCTTGGCTGGTGACATTAGACCTAAAAGAGGCATACTTGCATGTCCGAATAACAGTTGTGCAGAAGATACCTCAGATTCAAGGCTGGCTTAATTCATTACCAATTCTCTGCACTGCTCTTTGGCTTATCTACTGCGCCCAGGGTCTTCACAAAGTGCCTGTCACTAGTAATTGCATTTTGCAGACAAAAAAGTATACAAATATATCCTTACTTGGATGACTTTCTCATTCAAGCAGAGAACAAGGAGATTCTTCAACACCTGACATTTGTGAAAAGGCTTCTAACATGCCTATGGTACACAATAAACGAAAAGAATTCGCAGCTGGTACCCTTTCAAAAGATAACATTCCTGGGTGCAAGCTTGAATACAACTGCCCAGATTGCTTACCTCACGCTAGACATGCAAAGGCAACTGACTACTTACCTCAAAGTGATGGCAACAAAAACCCAGTTATCTGCAAGACAAATTCTGCAGGCTTTGGGCTTCATGGCATCCTGCATCCTACTGATTCTTTATGCAAGACTGCATATGAGGAAACTTCAATGGTACCTAAAATGTTTATGGAGTCAACATTCTCAGAGTCTGGAAACAATGATTCTTCTCATACCCTGCCTACAACAGGAGTTTCTGTGGTGGGCAAAGGCATGTCACCAGAACATGGGACGGGCCTTCACTCTACCCCCTGCCAGCCAAACCTTAACAGACGCATCAGATTATGCCTGGGGGGGGCGCACATGGCAGGAAGATGCATTCAGGGCATATGGACCCCAAAACAAATGCATCTACCTATTAACCAGAAAGAGATGCTAGGTGTTCAAAATGCCCTAACAGCCTTCAAGGACTTGCTTCATCCAGGACAACTACTGATAAAGACGGACAACACCACAGTCGTGGTATATAAACAAGCAATGGGGCACACACTCATACCCCATTTGCAGATTAGCCATGGCACTGTGGGACACAGCTTTGACCTACCAAATACATCTCCAAGCTCAATTCCTGCCAGGAAAGCAAAATACTCTGGCAGATGATTTTAAGCAGAATCTTTTTGGACCCTCACGAGTGGAAACTAAATCCACAAGTCTTCAGCATGATAACAGAGAAATGGGGGAGCCCAGACATAGATCTATTTGCCTCTCCTCAGAATTACCAGTTGAAAAGATTCTGCACAAAGACTTAACACAGACAAGCATGGAAAGTGGACGCCCTATCCTTCATTTGGAAAAAAACTATCAGTTTACACCTTTCCTACTCTGCCTCTGCTTCCCAAGGTCCTCCTAAAAATCAGACAAGAGAAACCAAAGATTATACTAATTGCCCCGGACTGGCCCTGCCAATACTGGTACCCAGTCCTAAGGAACTTGTCTCAATACCCAGCTTGGACCTTACCTCAAAGACCTCAACTATTGTCCCAGCAAAACAATCGGATCCTGCACAATCAACTCCAGACACTGAACCTGGCAGCATGGCTGATCATGTAGTTAAACAACTCCTCTCAGTAAAGCTGTGATGGATGTCATTTTGGAAGCCAGAAGGCCTAGTACTAGAAAATCTTATGCTGATAAATGGAAGATTCTGTGCTTGGAATCGAGCACAATGAATTGATACAGCAGAACCAAATATTGCTCAGATATTACAATACCTAACTGAGATGCTCGACAAAGGCTTATCTTTCTCTTCAATTAAAATCCATGCCTCTGCCATTTCAGCTCATTACAATACAAAGCCACCAATCTTTTCTCATTCTTTACTAAAGCAGTATCTTAGAGGAGCCAAAAATTTAAGGCCTCCTAGAAGATCACCATAGTCTGCATGGGACCTCAGTTATGTATTGGAAAAGCTCACCCTACCTCCATTTGAACCAGCTGCTACCGCTGATATAAAGTTCTTATCATGGAAAACAGCTCTGCTACTAGCAATTACTTCAGCAAGAAGAGTTTTAGAGCTACAGGCCCTCATGGCTGTAGAGCCTTTTTATCATATTTTACCCAGACAGGGTGTCTCTGAGAACAAATCCTACATTTATGCCTAAGGTGGATTCCAGTGTGGCTCTTAACCAAACAATTAATTTGCCAACCTTTTATCCAAATCCGCAAAACAAGGGGGGAGATATTTCTGCATTCCTTGAACGTACACAGACGGCTAAGAAAAACTGAGCAATTACTAGTGGCATATACTGCAGGATCATAAGGAAAGGCTATGTCTAAGCAGACATTTTCTAAGCGGATAAGCCACTGCATCCGTTTCTGCTGCTTACACCATGGTAAACCTGTGCCCAGGGGCTTTAGGTCTCATTCCACCAGAGTTTCAGCTACTTCAGCAGCCTTTCTCAGAGGAGTACCAACCAAAGACATTCTAGAGGCTGCTACTTGGAGTTCTGTTCACACCTTTACAAAGCATTATCATTTGCCTCTCTACTCTAAGTCCAGGGCAGGCTTTGCCACTGCAGTTCTGCAGGGCCTCATAGCTGCTCCTAATGCTGTTTAGCTCCAGCCTCCCAACCATAGCTTTGGGATTCTACCCAAATGTAATAACTGTAACCGTGAAACATGAAGAACATAGTACAGTTTTGTACACTTACCGTAAATGTAGATGTTCGAGTGTATTCACTGTTGCAGTCCAGGTTACCCGCCCACCATCCCCCAGTCATTCTGGAGTTTCTTTCCTTCTCTATCCGCTACAACCTATGTGGTGTATTTGCTTATAGATGAAGGTAAAGTTTATATGTGTGTGTGTGTGTGTGTGTGTGTGTGTGTGTGTGTATATTTATTATTTTATATATTTTTGCTACCTTTTTGGGGGCACCTGACATCTGGGGCAAGAAAAACAAAAAAAAATGGCGTTAGCTGCATGTTTTATACCCCTGATGTCCTGACGTCATGGAAGAGAAGACAGCAACCGACGCAGGACCCAAGACTTTGGAATTCAGGCCAACTGAGGGCAGCCTGCCAGCAGATTACCCAAATGTAATGACTGCAACAGTGAATACACTCTAACATCTGCATTTATGGTAAGTGTACACAGCTGTACTTTCCTGTAATAATTGCTGTACAGGTAAAAAACACACACTCCAAAGCCAATAACACAGCATCCATGGGACCTGACAAGATCCCAGGCTGCATTCTACATGAACTACAGAATGAACTGGCACCCTACCCAAGTACCATGTTCAATCATAGCCTCACCTCAGGCTTTGTGCCCACTGAATGGTGCACCGCAACGCTTATCCCACTCCACTAAGGGGGAGCCACAACGGACCCCTGGAACTACTGCTCCATTAGCCTGACGAGCCTGGTCTGCAAGGCCATGGAACGTATCATCATGGAACTCCTAAACAGACATCGATAATCTCCAAACTCTGGACCCTACCCAGTTCAGGTTTGTAAAAGGCAGATCATGTCTCCTAAACTTGATTGACTTATTTGAAACGGTCACCAAAGCCATAGATGAGGGTAAGGTGGTTCACACAGCTTATCTCGATCTCGCCAAGGCTTTCGACACCATCCCCCACTCTGGAATTATAGAGAAGTTCACTAAACTAGGTATAAGTCCCTATGTCACAAGATGGGTTGCCAACTGGCTCACGGACAGAACCCACACTGTGAAAGTAGCAGACTCCAAATCCAACTTCAGACCAGTGGAGTACCACAGGGTTCAGTCATGGGTCCTCTCCTGTTTGGTGTCTACTTCTCTGAAGTACAGACTAACAAAGAAGGTCTTTGGCTAACAAAGTTTGCAGATGACTGCAAACTAGGAGCCATAATCGAAACTCCTAATGATGTGGACATACTACAAAGGGGCCTTACTGAGGCAGATGCCTGATGTCAAAACCCATGGCCTGAAGTTCAATGCCAAAGAGTGTATCGTCGTCCCCTTTGGTAAAAACTCTGTACCCATGAACTACCACATAGCTGGTAGTCTACTTAATGCCGAAAATGTGATGAGACCTTGGGACACAGGAGGACAGTAGTCTCTCCTTTTGATAATCACATCGCCACAGTGGTCAGGAAATCCTTCTACGTGGCTCACCTCATCACAAAAGGTTTCTCATCCAGAAAAAAAGAGGTCATTGTTCCCCTCTACTCATCACTCATTAGACCCATTATAGTGTACAACGCCCCTTTTGGTATGTACCTCACAAGACCTCTACAACAACTGGAAAGGCCACCAAAATAACTCACAAAGAGGATTACTGGCCTCAAACAGATGCCCTACGCAGACATTCTCAAACTCCGGCTTTACTCCGTTGCATATCGCCTACTCAGAGGCGATCTCTGCCTAACATACAAAGCTATGTCAAACCCAGAGCTGTTGGACATGCTCCACTTAAAGAAATCCCAATCCCTCCGAGCTACATGCTCTAGGGACCTAAACCTTGTCACCACAATAAATAGAACATGCTGGAGGGATAGATTCCTGTCCCACAGACTTCCCATACTCTGGCACAGACTACCTATCTATGTCAAACAGAGCTGTTCATTAGCACTGTTCAAGAAAAATCTTGATTGGATGGGAAATAGGAAATTCACCCCAGGGATCACTTCTGTGGCTTTGCTCAACAGGGGCACAGGAAAATAATTTTCTTGGGTGGTGGAAGCCAGGTTACCTTTTTGGCTAGGCTTATATAGGCCTTAGGGCTAATAGCCTAGTACCTACCTATGATTCCTCACGAGTGGTCCCTGACTCTGGCAAGGCAGATCTTCAACCATTGGAGTCAGCCTTGCTGCGACCATTTTGCTTCTCCAGTCAACCACAAATGCAGCAGTTACTTTGGTTCCTGCTTCCCCCATTGGGCGAGTCACCCAGGGATGCTCTTCTTCATGATTGGCCCTCTGGCCACCTCTATGCTTACCCCTCTATTCCCGTAATACCCAAAGTCCTACAGAAAGCCTATCACCTGAAGAGATCTGTCATCCTCCTTGACCCTTTTTGGCCTTGTCAGATGTGGTTCTCCTTCCTCAGGTCTCATCTGAAGTGTCCACCTTGGATACTGGATCCCATTCTGGGTTTCATCTCCCATCCCTGGGGGCTTCCACTTCCCAGTCTCTGGATCTTTCATCTGACTGCATGGTTTCTCCAGTTCCAGTAATCCTTTCCCAGTCCAGACTTCCTTCCCGGTGAGGAGCATTATTTTGACTTCTTAAAAGCCATCTACAACAAAGGTGTATTCCAGTAAGTGGAAAAGGTTTTCAATTTGGGCCAGACAATGGAATCTAGATCCCTTTACGGCTCCTATCCCTGATATTTTGCTGTTATCTTCCCTTTATCAGGAGAGGTGAGTTTTTCTACCATTAAGCTCCAGTTGGCTGCCATCTCCAATTTCCATGTCAATGATGAGCCTACCCTTTTTTTCCAAATTGCGCAAAGCCTTTTTGAAAGGAGTTTTACTTCTTAGACCAAAGATCCTTCACCTCCATGGGATTTGACTTTGGTACTGCATTCTCTGACACAAAAACCTTTAGAACCCGCTAGTTCATGTGATATGAAATTCCTAACCTGGAAGACTGCCTTTTTAGTAGCAATTACTTCTGCTAAAAGGGTCTTGGAACTACAGGCTTTGTGTATTAAGCCACCACTCATGATCTTTCATAAGGACAGGGTGTCCCTTAGAACAGATCCTTCCTTTCTTCTCAAAATGGTCTCTGAAGCAAATCTCAGTCAGTCGATTAAACTACTGATCTCTTTCCCTAATTACTCTAATAAAGGAGAATGTATCTTGCATTGCTTAGACATCCACAGACAATTGCGCTTTTATTTAAAAAGGACTGAGGAATTTAGAAAGTCGGGCATACTCTTTGTGGCTTTCTCCCAGAACAGAAAGGGTCAGACAATTTGCAAAGCGACTGTTTCCAGGTGGATTCCCGGTTGTATTTCCTTCATTTATGCTAGTCTGCATTTAGAATTAGCCAGACCAGTGAAGACCCACTCCACTAGGTCTGTTGCTTCCTCATCAGCCTTCTTGGCTAGCCTTTCCATTGATGAGATTTGTGCTGCTGCTGCTACTTGGTTTAATCTATATACTTTCATTTTGCACTACAAATTGGACTTTGTATCTAGGAACAGGGCTTCCATTGGTTCCTCCGTGCTCTGGCATGTCCTTCCTTAAGGCCACCCAGATTTCTTAGTAGCTGGGGACTCTGACCCATCGGTGATGAATAATGATGGATAACATCAGATAGTTATGTACTGACCATAACTTTCCATCTGTGCTGTCCAGTGTCATTATCCATCACATTCCCACCCTGCCTTCCTTCTGGGGGTCTGGTGAGGCTGAAGTAGTTTGCATTTAGTGGGAAGTTTTTGTCTTCCACTGCACATGTTTGTTTCTGCGTTTCAGCTAATTTAGCAAACTTGATTTGAGGGTTAGAAGGTAGCAAGGGATTATGGGAAGGGGAGGAGTTTGAGCTCTGGATCTGTTTAAGAAGTTGCCGGCTCCGATCCGAGGTTGGATCCTAGACACATTGGTAGAGATTAATAATGCTGGAGAGCACAGATGCCAAGTTATGGTAAGTACATAACTCTGTTTTCTTGTCATCTCCATTTGAACCTGTCACATTTTACAAGAGTTTTTTTTTTGTTTTTTTTGTTTACTGAAAACTGTCAAGAAAAAACAGCAAACCTTTCCCCATAACTCTCCTTTTAACTTAAATTCACATAGTTATGTACACCTTCAAATAATAAAGTTTAACCCTTTTGATAGTAACAGTTGTCCTAAATCAAACTGCTGCACCTACTGGTATTACCTAATGTAAAAGTAAGGTTATCTATGTGCGTGTTACGGCCTGTGGTCCTACTTACAGTGATTGCTTTCTTTTATTGTCTCACCTTTTATTCCCCTCCCAGATGTGAAAAACCCTTGCTGTGCTTTTTAGAAAGCATTAACTTTTAGCCTTAAGTATTTAGGTACCAGGAAAGCTGACATTTTTTATTCACTTCCAGTAATTTCCAGATTTATTTTTTACTAAGCTGCTTGTTGTTGTACCTTTTTAATTTTTATGATTCTGTCAACAAAATACCCTAAACTCTATATTTATTGCCTTTATCTCCATGGAAATGTAAGGACAGAATGTGCAGCTGCTGTCAGCTGAAGATTTCTTAACTCACAGTAAACATTTATTTGCTGAAGGAAAACTTTTCATTACATTCATATTGTTCTCTTATTTTTAAAGCCCACACACTTGCACAAAAACTTATTAGGTTAAGCCAAGGCAGTAATCCAAACATTCACCTATGCAAAAATCAAGAGTAAACACTTCAATTCTACATATATCATAATCGGCATAATTTTAATCCACACCCCTCACCCCAACTGCCCAAGATTACTGCATATTCACTGATGCATTCGTCCAACCTTTTACATTGTACTGCCCAAATTTCTTAAAACTAAAAAAAAAAATGGTGGCAGCTTTTTACTTTAACTTTATCACCTACAGCAATTACTGTAAATGCTTTATGTAACAAGGAGTTAATTTCTGAGATGTTTTGTACAAATATATTAAGAATAAAAATGTTTTTACTGGCTTAACTTTTTTCTTGCTTTTCTGTTTGATGTCCTTTCAAGCATTAATGACATGAAGTGGGGTATATGCCTTTCAGTCCCCCAAAAGTTTAACAAAGTCAGCAAGGGTCCAGTGTTTCTTAGCCACATTTTCTAGTAAAGCCATGCTTCAGAAGTGAGATTGATGCTTTATAAAATCACATTTATTTACTAATTTCAGTGTTGCTTATTATCTTATTGTTAGTCTCCATCCCCCCACAAAAATGTTCAATTACAAGGAACTTCTGACTATTCACTTAACCATAAACCCAATGTATTAGTCATAGGTGACTCCATTGTGAGACACACAGATGTGCCTCTCATCAGGCTGGATAAGGAGAAAATCACAGTTAGTTGTCTGTCAGGGGCCAGAATCTGCCATATCACACACTCGAGTCTCTCAACAACAGGTACTCTTATGACTCTGTCATAGTCCATGTCTGTGTGAATGACTCTAGATGTACCTCCCGGGACTATATCAAGAGAGACATGATTGAACTCGAATGTATCCCCAGGTAGATTTGTCTCCAGCCTTAAGCAGCATTCTACCGTCACCCAGAATGATGCCTGAATACAAACAGAAAATGATCGACTTTAACAATTGGCTTAGTTTCAGGTGTCATTCCCAGGGGATCCAGTACCTGTCAGCCTGGGAAGATATGATCGACAGACCACAATGCTTTGCCAGAGATGGCTTGCATCTGTCTCACCTGGGGATCAGGATTCTGGCAAAGGTTCTTGCCCCCCCATAGTGCCTTTTTTAGGGAAAGTGATGAGGTTAAAACTACCAACATAAAAATTTCAACAAAACACAAATTAAAGGTCATGCGGCTAAACGATAAGAGCCTAAACATGAAACTGCAGTCATTGCAAGCATTCCTAACCCTGGAAAATAATGACATCTGTGCAGTCACAGAAACCTGGTTCAAAGCTGCGGAGAGCACC
Organism: Protopterus annectens; assembly: GCF_019279795.1. Lineage (NCBI taxonomy): Eukaryota > Metazoa > Chordata > Ceratodontiformes > Protopteridae > Protopterus > Protopterus annectens. The sequence goes on from NC_056739.1 coordinate 713,271,273, forward strand.
CCAGCCTTACCTGGTTAATCATACTACCATAAATTTAGACCCCAAACTGTAGGTAGTAAAGCCAAAGGAAGTGGAGTTTCAATATATATTAAAGGCTTGCACTCGTCCAGGCTAGTCATACAGTATGACGTACAGGAGACACTCCAGGTGCAGTTAACTATTGACAAGACCACTATACAAATCATAGCTAGCTCCCACATCTCATCCAAGATGCCCAAACTGCCTATTTAGACCTCTTTGAATCTATCAAGATTCAACCCTTTACCGTGATCCTGGGTGACGTGTTTTAACTACCCAAACATAGATTGGTAGAACTACTCTTGCCAGAACAGAAATGCCCAGAGATTCCTCAATTTTTGTCGATGCAAATGCTTTGGAACAGCTAGTTGAAACCCCCACAAGAGGTGATAATATCTTGGACTTGGTATTAACCAACATGAGTAACCACTGCAGCATCCCTGCAGTATCATCCTCCCTTGTAAGATCCGACCATAAAGCGGTCACTTTCAAAGTCACCATCTTCCCTGACCCCAAATAGCTAGGGTCAATCAAAAAAACTTCTCCAAAGCTGATTACAGCCTCCTGAGAGATGGTATAAACAGCTTCACAGCCCCCTCCCCCTCTCTAGGAACTGGCACCAGTATCCAAAACTGTACCAAATTACTGTATGAACATTTATATAGATGCATGGAATCAGGAATACCTGACAGAACTAAATCATCCTCCACAAGGAAGAGTAAATCTGTCTGGTGGACATCTGCAATAAATAAACTCTATATCAAAAGAAAATAATTGCTTCCAATAGGGCACCTGCTCCTTCTTGATCCTGGACAGCAATCTGTCCTTAGCCTAAACAAGCAAATAAGAGCACTAGTGAAATCCTCCAAAGCAAACTCTGAGTCCAAATTGGCCACATCTACTAGAGCCCATCATAAGGCCTTCTTCACATATGTCCATAATCTCAAAGGTAGCACCCAGATCTGTTCAGAACTGGTGGTCAAGGACACCACGTATACAAATGCCGTAGATATAGCAAACTTGCTGGCTGACAGATTCAGCGAAGATTTTACCCCTCTGTCCCCCCATCAGTAAATCAGGACATTCCCAGTACATGCCCCCTTCCCCTTATATCTAGGGATCATGTCATCACTGCTCTCTCAAAGGCAGAAAATACAGCCTCCATGGGACCTGATAACATCCCAGGCTGCATCTTACGTGAACTCGGGCAGGAACTTGCAGCATCATTAGGCGCTCTCTTCAACCAAAGCCCGAGTACCGGTTTTGTCCCAGCTGAGTAGAGGACAGCCACTGTCATCCCTTTGCACAAAGGTGGAGCGTCCACTGATCCGGGAAATTGTAGACCCATCAGCCTAACTAGCCTGATCTGCAATGGACCTCATTAACAAGGACATTGGCAGCCTGCAAACACTCAATCCCATACTGTTTGGCTTCATCAAGTGGAGGTCATGTCTGTTAAATTTGGTCGACTTTTTGAGACGGTCACCAGAGCCATGGATGAGGGGAAGACGGTGCACACCGACTACCTTGACCTGGCCAAAGCCTTGGACACTATTCCCCACGCGGGCATAATAGATAAACTCTCTCAACTAGGCATCAATCCATATGTTACCAGATGGGTAGCCAACTGGCTCACTGACAGAACCCACCTAGTCAAAATAGGGGAAGCCATCTCAAGCAGTGCACCCGTATCGAGTGGTGTACCCCAGGGTTCGGTCTTGGGGCCTCTGTTATTTGGGATATACCTTTCTGAGGTACAGGCCAAAATGAGTGGGCTATGGCTGACAAAGTTTGCAGATGACTGCAAGTTGGGAGCGGTCATCAGTTCCCCTAGTGACGTGGACATCCTCCAAGAGGGTCTCACCCAAAAAATGACTTGTGCCAGAAACATGGCCTCAAGCTGAATACAAAAAAATGCGTCATCATCCCCTTTGGGGCGAGAGATGTCCCCACAAATTTTCAAATTAATAACGTCCTAAGCACATTGTCAGTCGTGAGGGATTTGGGCACTCAGATTAATAGCAGCCTGACGTTTGACCACCATGTTGCTTCCATTGTATGGAAAGTGTTCTACATGGCTCCACCTCATAAGTAAAGGTATCTCATCCAGGTTGAAAGGAGGTCATAATATCCCTGTATTCATCCCTTATAAGGAGCATTATGGAGTACAGTGCACCATTCGGCATGTACCTCACAAAGCACAATGCAGCAGCTGGAGAGACCACGGAGGTTCCTCACCAGGAGAATCCAGGGCCCCAAAAATCTGTTATACACAGGCTAAAAGCCCTATCCTTCTACTCTGTTTCATATAGACTCCTCAGAGGTGACCTCTGTCTGGCGTACAAGGCCTTGATGGGACTGTTGCATATCTGCAAGTCATGCGCCACTTGAGTAACCCGCACTTGTGGCCTCAACCTGGTGTGTGACCTCAATAGGAATTGCTGATGGGACAGATTTGTGTCCCAGAGACTCCCCCAGCTATGGAGTAGACTCCCTGTCCACGTCAAGCAGAGTACCTCTTTACCCCTTTTTAAGCTCAAACTGGATAACTGGATCGGAAATAGAAAATACATCCCTGGGATTCCACCCATGTCCTTGCTGGACAGGGGCATCAGGTTCTGATTTGTCTGTGCATGGGCTAGCCTCTTGGCTAGGCTCATAAGGGCCTCAGGGCCATTAGCCTAGTAACTTCCTATGGTCCTAGCCATCTTCAGTGGTGGTGGTATTTTGTGTTTTTTTTTTTTTTTTTTTTTTTTTCCCCACTATCATTTTCCGTTGGCAAAGGTTTAATTGCAAAGTCTCTCTGAACTTTGTTTCACATTCTCTTGATAAGAATCCTTCTGTTTGGCTCACTTTTTTGTTAGACAAACTTTTTATTTCTTTAGCCAGCTCTGTGTCAAAAATGTTTTGGTTCCCCAGGAAAAAAATATTCTGAAGACAGCTGGATACAGCAGCTTCAATCTCTAATCTGTCTCTAGACATTCCCTGATTGCTGGGACAATTTTTTTTTCAGTTTTTTTGCATTGTGTACAATGAATGGTCATTCTTCACAAACACTCTACAGTCTCTTATTTTTAATACTTTTCCTTACTTTCTGTCTTACGATTGATTTGTCAGGATCAGCTCTTTCTGCTGATATGATTTCATCTTTACCAATACAGATCTTGGCATTTTTTTTTTAACTATGTTTGGAGCCTACACACTGTTTTCTTTTAATTCACAAATGCTGTTGTGGAGTACCAGTCCAGTTATGTATTTATGCTTTCATAAAATTAATAATCTGTTCCTTCCAATTTCTGTAGTACAGCAGAAAATCTCGGGTTTTCCCCCTGCATGCTCTGTCCTTTAACTCTACCATTTTTTGAAACCGGTGGTCTTGAGCAGTCTGCTACTCAAGTCAGCTCTTTCTTCATTTCAACCTGTGAATTTTTTTGCAGTTTTATCAGTTCATCTACTTACTGTTTAAAATAAACGTTGATTGAGTATATCATAGGTAGGTACTAGGCAATCTGCCCAAGGGCCTACGTAAGCCTAGCCAGCAAGGTTCCATAGCTTATGCCACCCAAGAAGGCTATTTTCCTGTGCCACTGTTCAGCAGAGAGACAGAAGTGATCCCGGGGTGTATTTCCTATTTCCCATCCACTCATCAAGATTTTTCTTGAAGAGTGCAAATGAAGAACTTTGCTGACATAGATGGCTAGCTTGTTCCAGAGTATAGGAAGTCTCTGGGACAGGACTCTATCCCTCCAGCATGTCCTGTTTATTGTGTTGACAAGGTTTAGATCCCTAGAGCGTGTAGCTCGGAGCGATTGGGATTTCTTTAGGTGTAGCATGTCCAACAGCTCTGGGTTTGACATAGCTTTATATGTTAGGCAGAGATCACCTCGGAGTAGGCGATATGCTACGGAGTAAAGCTGAAGTTTTTTGAGGCGGTCAGTGTAGGGCACTTGTTTGAGGCCAGTAATTCTCTTTGTGAGGTACTTCTGTGGCCTTTCCAGCTGCTGCAGATGTCTTGTGAGGTACATTCCAAAAGGGGCGTTGTATTCTATAATGTGTCTAATGAGTGACGAGTAGAGGGGAACAATGACCTCTTTTTTTCCTGGATGAGAACCCTTGCATGATGAGGTGTGCCAAGTAGAAGGACTTCCTGACTACTGTGGCAATGTGACTATCAAAGGAGAGACTGCTGTCCATGTGGGTGCCAAGGTCTCATCACGCATTCGGTGTTATGTAGATTGTTGCCTATGTGGTAGTTCATGGATACAGAGTTTTTACCAAAGGGGATGACACTGCACTTTTTGGCATTGAGCTTGAGGCCATGGCTCTGACACCAGGCATCTGTCTCAGTGAGGCCCTTCTGTAGGATGTCCACAACATTTGAGGACTTGACTATGGCTCCTAGTTTGCAGTTATCTGCGAACTTAGTTAGCCAGAGGCCTTCTGTGTTTGCCTGTAGTTCAGAGAAGTAGATACCAAACAGGAGAGGTTCCAGGACAGAACCCTGTGGTACTCCACTTTTCACTGATTTGCTTTGAGGTCAGATTTGGAGTCTGCAACTTTTACAGTGTGGGTTCTGTCAGTGAGCCAGTTGGCAACCCATCTTGTGACGTATGGATTTATACCTAGTTTAGTGAGTTTAGCTATAATTCCAGAATGGGGGATGGTGTTAAGCTTTGGTGAGGTCAAGATAGGCTATGTGAACCACCTTACCCTCATCCACGGCTTTGGTGACTCCCTCAAAGAAGTCGATCAGGTTCAGGAGGCATGATCTGCCTTTCACAAACTTGAACTGGGTGGGATCCAGAGTTTGGAGGTTACCAATGTCTTTGTTTATGAGTTCCATGATGATACATTCCTTGGCCTTGCAGACCAGGCTCGTCAGGCTAATAGGTCGATAGTTCCCGGGATCAGTGGTGGATCCCCCTTTGTGGAGTGGGATAACTGTTGCTGTGTGTAATGACTAGGTCTAGGATATTGTTGCCCCTGGTTGGGGGTGTGAATAAGTTGATCTAGGGCATTGGAGTTTGAATTCCAGAAAGAGTTGAGCTAAGGAGTTGGTACACGAGTAGTTTTCCCAGTAATGATGGGGTAGTTGAAGTCGCCCATTATTAGGGAGTTTGGTTGAACCCTAATATTTTCCAGTACATCAAGAAAAGGGGAGTGGGAATTCTGGGGCATGGTGGTGGATTTGTAGCAAGCTACAATTTGGATTGCAGTTTTGCCCAAAGTTAGTTGCACTTGGATAACCTCGGATGCATTATGCTGAGCAACTAGCCTGGAGGTGCGGATATCCTTAATGAATATGGACATACTTCCACCTTTGGTGTTTCCGGTCCAGGTTACATGGCCAAAAAGTGTGGTATGAGTTATAGCCTGGTAGTGCAGGGGTGCTTTCTGGAGCCTTGGACCAGGTCTCAGTCACTGCACAGATATCTATGTTCTCCATTTTAAGGAGTGCCTCGAGTGAGTGCATTTTGAGATTTAGACTTCTAGCATTGAGTAGCATTACCCTCAGTTTTTGCTTGCTTGTTCCTGTTATTGTGGTGAATTTGTTATTTGAACCCTGCATAAAAAAGGCACTATAGGGGCAGCAAGAGCTTTAGCCAGTATCCGGAATCCCAGGGGCGACAGGTGCAGGCCATCTGTGGCAAAGCATCGTGGTCTGTCGACCATGTCATCCCAAGCAGATGTACTGGATCCCCTTAAAATGACACCAGAAGCTTAGTCAATTGTTGAAGTCAATCATTTTGTCCTTGTACTGCAGTATCATTCTGGGCGATGGCAGAATGCTACTCAGGGCTAGGGCTACAAGATTGGAGAGCTCTGCCATGTCTCTCTTGTAGTCCAGGGAGGTACGTCTCAGGTCATTCACACCAACTTGGACAATGACAGAGTCATATTTGTACTTGTGGAGTGACCTGAGTGTGTGGGTTATGTGACATATCCTGGCACCCGACAGGCAGCTGACAATAACCTTCTCCTTGTTTAGCCTGGTGAGTGGGACATCAGTGTGCCTGACTATAGAGTCACCTATGACTAGTGTGTTGGGTACATTGTTTTTGCCTTATTGGCTGTGGTTGAGTGGCACACTGAGTCTGTGGGCTATGTGTCATTTGGGTTGTATTGGGGGATGGAGGTTGCTTGCGTTTCTGCTTTGGAGGTCTCTGTTGCTTAGACAGATTATTATTGAAAGCCTCCACGAATGTTTTTGTGTTGTGTGGATTTTGGTGGTGTAGATTTAGTGAGACTATGTGATGGGTGTGGTGCAAATGTTTACCTTCTCCTTATGACTGTCAAGTTCAGTCTTGGTTTGAGAGAGCTTTACCTCCAGTTTGGCTAGATAAGTGCATCTCTCACAGGTTGTAGTGTTGGGTGGTAGGAGGAGAGGGTTGTCTGTGTACATGAGGCAATTTCTACATTGCCTCAAGATGCCCAGATTCATCAGATAGACAGGAGTGAACACTGGGAGCTGACCCTTGGAGATGCCTGAATAAAAAACTATTTTCCTCTAGATAAGCGAGGAAAGTGAGTACAAGAGCTGTTTTTCTCTAAGTAAGTGAGAAAAGTAAGAACAAAAACTGTTTTCCTCTAGGTGATGGGGAAGATTGTATAGTAATTAGTAGCTTATTTAGTGCTTACAAGATGTTCTTAGTGTTTCACTGTTGCAGTCATTACATTTGGGTAATCTGCTGGCAGGTTGCCCTCAGTCGGCCTGAATAACAACTCTTGGGTCGTGCGTCGGTTGCTGTCTCCTCTTCCTTGACGTCAGGTCGTCGGGGGTATAAAACATGCAGCCGACGCCATTTTATTCAGTCTTTCTTGCCGCGCGGTGCCTGAAGCAGAAGCAGTTCACAAGTGCCGGTCGGCCGACTCCTGAAATTTTTGCATTCGAGTTTCAGAACCGAAGTCTTCAACTAAAGCTAAGTACCCTTTTGGGGAAACTTTTTCTTGCTGCTTACCGATGTCAGTAAAAGTTAATAATTGCATTACTTGTGGGAAGCAAATACCTCATGAGGATTTTCATTTGTACTGTATTCCTTGCCTAGGCCCAGATCATAACGTGCCTTGCTGCAGGTTTTGTGCTAGAGTTAACCAACGCACTGTTAAGCGTTGGTATATTTTTGTTTCTAAATATTTTGGATCCAGATTTAATTACCCGGAAGTGTCGTCGGTTAGCAATCCGACTATCGGAGTTCACAAAAAATGCAAAGAAAAAGGCAGAGACAGACAGTCGAGGTCCAAAACAGACGACAAAACTTCTCCTAAGCCAGTTGCCGGTTCGCCGGTACTCAGGTGCTTTCCCAGCCCCTGATGCCCGCTATTTTTGAGTCGCAGGCCTCTACCGAGACCCATACGGAGTCCGGAATGCCGCGAGATTCTCAGAGTATTGAACCCGCAGATGTCTCTCCCTCGGATGGGTCCGGAGCCGCTGAGCAGGCACCGGCTTCTGAGGGTGTTTTCAGGCCTCAATATTTTTATATAAAACCGACGCCAGCCTCAAAAACAAGATCTAAAACGTCTTCTATGTCTAAAAAACTGACGCATGAGCCACGTGCCCAGGCCCCTATGCCTAAAAAACAGATGATCAAAATGGCTGAGGACTTGATTACCTTGATCAGGGGTTCCCAACCCCCCCCCCCTGCTAAGAGGCCTAGGCAAGACACTGATTATGAATATTCAGATCAGGTTTCCATTTCTTCTGATCAGGAATTTTCTCTTCCACCCTCTGAGGATTCTGATGTAGAAGAATCCATCCCATCTGCATCTCCTCCTGAGGATTATTCTTTTGGAGAAACCTTGCATACTGTAAGGCAACATTTTCATTGAGAGAGTCAGGATTTCTCTGAATCAAAAAAGAGGCTTTGGGATTTCCTTCTTCCTCAGCATAGGCCTTTGGCAATACCTCCTGTATTAGACATTGTTGATGACGTGTTTTCGGAATCAAGCATGGCTCCTGATTCCCTACCTGCGGCTGCTAGTAAGCCAGACAGATATTACAGGGTTCCTGACTCCCACAAATTTCTATTCAGAAATCCTGCTGCTGATCCTGAGACTATCTCACAGGATCCCAAAGGTGTAAAGGCCTCTACAGCCAAAAATCCTACCCCCTCTGATAGAGATTCCAGGGCACTGGATAGATGGGGAAAGAAGGTTTATACGTCTGCAACATTGGCAATTAGGGCCTTAAACTGCCAATTTCATATGATTAAATAACAACAGCATGATGTTCATCGTGTTACCCTGCTGCAGTCATCACACTTGGGTTATCCTGTTGTCAGGCGGTCCCGCAGTCGGCCGGATTTCCAAAGTCTTGGTCCGACGTCGGTTTGTGTCACCTCATCCCTGACATCAGTGCACCAGGGGTACATATATTGCAACCGACGCCATTTTCTTCAGTCTTTTTTCTGAGATTTTCGAATTCGAATTTCAGACCGAAGTCTTCTATAAAGCTAAGTACCCAGTTGGGGAAACTTTTCTTGCCTCAGACCGATGTCAGAAAAAGTTAACAATTGTATTTCTTGTGGGAAGCAAATACCTCATAAGGATTTTCATTCTTATTGCATACCTTGCCTAGGCCCTGATCACGACGTCACTAATTGTCGTTTTTGTGCTAGATTTAGTAAACGTACTATTAAAAGACTATTTGATTTCGTACGACACTTTTTTGGTAGAAAATTTAACTATAACATGCCGTCGGAGCTACCGACTACCGGCATGCACAAAAAGCACAGGGACAAGGACCAACAGACAAGGCCTATGCCCGATTCCGAGGCCTCTTTTGATCCGGTCTCCGGTTATCAGTGAGGCTCCGACGCAGCCTCTGACTACTGCAGTTCTGGAACCCGAGACCGCTACAGATATTTTGATGGAATGCACTAGGCCGATGCAGCCTTTTACTTCAGGCCCGTCCAACGATTTACCTTCCAAGGACTTCGGTACTTCTAAAACGCCATCAGTTTCTGAAGGCGTTTTCAGACCGACGACGCTTACAGTCAAAACGTTTTCCAAGTCGAAGACTCCTCCTAAATCGAAAAAGACTTCACTTCAGTCTCCTGTTCAAGGCCCTATGCCTAAGAAACAGATGCTCAAAATGGCTGAAGATTTGATTTCTCTTATCAGGGGTTCTCAGCCTCCTCCTGACAAAAGGCCTAGACAAGAGGAAGATTCTGCTTCCTCTGAACAACTGTCTATTTCTTCGGATTCCTCTGAGGACCAAGCCTATTTCTTCTCTCCTTATGAAGATTCTGATGCTGAGGACTCTATTCCCCTCCGCTTCCCCTCCAGAAGATTACTCTTTTGGGGAAACTTTACACACTATGAGGGAACATTTTCACTGGGAAGGTCAGGATTACTCTGATTCCAAGAAAAGGCTCAGAGAGTTTCTTTTACTCCCCCCAATACAGACCTCTAGCCATCCCTCCTGTTTTGGACATTGTGGATGATGTCTACTTAGAATCCAGTTTCAACCCTGACTCTCTACCTCCTGCCCCGGCCAAGCCTGACAGATACTACAAAGTACCTGATTCCCACAAATTCCTTTACAAAAGCCCAGTAGCTGACCCAGAGACTATCTCCCAGGGTCCCAAGGGGGCTAAGGCTTCCATGGCTAAAAATCCAGTACCTTCTGAAAGGGATTCAAAAGCACTAGACAGATGGGGGGAAAAAGGTTTACACCGCTGCCACTTTAGCTATGAGAGCACTGAACTGCCAATTTCATATGCTTAAGTATCAGCAATTTCTGAACTCTCGGTTAAAACAAAAGATAACCACCCTACCTCAACAATCTGAAACTAAAGAAGTACAGGATTTGTTGCACGCCACCGAGCAGATGGGCAAACATACCTTACAATGTGGGTTTGATTCTTTAGAGGCCTCCTGCAGAGCAGCTGTCACTGGATCAGTTATACGTAGGCATGCCTGGTTAAAGGAACAAAGTCTGCCTGATAATGTTAAAGCAAAACTACTGATGCTCCCTTACAGCAGGATGTTCTTTTTGGTGTTAAAACAGAAGAAGTTTTAAAGAAAATGGAAGATAAGGCGAAATCAATGCAGACAGTCAAAGATTTCTACAAGTACAACCCCCTCACTTCAGCAGAAACTGGCCAACAAAAAATTGGTCCTTTCAAGCCACTGACAGGCCTCAGGGGGGTAAATACAGGCGCCCAAGGGGCAGAGGACAACCACAAGCTCAGTATAAGCCTCGCCAATGGGGCACTCCAACCCAGAAGGGAGGAGAGGACAGGTCTCAACCCACCAGAAGGCAAACTCAATGACTTGCACCTCAGCTGGCCAAACAAAGGTCTTTTGTCAGCCCCCTTCGGGGGAAAACTAGCACTATTTGCAGACAACTGGCACATGGTCACGAAGGACAAATGGGTCCTAGACATAATTTTACGAGGATACAGATTCCACTTTCACACCTTGCCAATAAAAAGATGAATGACAAACCTGCCACAAAATCAAAGGGCAGAGGCTCAAAAACAAATTACAGCTCTCATGGCCATGAGAGCCATTCAAAGGGTACCAACTCAAGAGCAAGGCCAAGGATTTTACTCAAGACTCTTCCTAGTACCCAGAAAAGAAAATGCTTGGAGACCAATTCTGGACCTTTCAATTCTAAACACTTACAAGTTCCCAAATTCAAGATGCTAACACTACAGCAACTACTTCCCATGTTGGGCAAGGAAGCATGGCTGGTAACGTTGAACCTCAAGGAGGCATACCTGCATGTCCCTATCAGACAAAGTTGCAGAAGATACCTACGTTTCATTGCAGGTTCAACCCACTATCAATTCTCTGCACTGCCCTTTGGCTTATCTACTGCGCCCAGAGTTCACAAATTGCATACTGCAGACAAAGAGGAATTCAAATATATCCATATCTGGATGACTGCCTCATCCAAGCAGAAAGAAAAGACATTCTCTTACAACATCTGGCTTTTGTGAAGCATCTACTAAATTGTCTGGGGTACACAGTAAATGAAAAGAAGTCAAAACTAGTACCCTCACAAAAAAAAAAAAAAATGACATTCCTGGGTGCCAGCTTGGACACAACGGCCCAGAAGGCTTATCTTACACCAGACAAGCAATTTCAACTGACTCAATATTTCAAGACAATGGCAACAAAGACCCAATTAACTGCAAGACAAATTCTGCAGGCTTTGGGCTTCATGGCATCTTGCATTCTGATAATACCATTTGCAAAACTGCATATGAGGAAACTACAGTGGTACCTAAAAAGCGTATGGTCTCAACACAGCCACAGCTTGGACACAATGATATCTCTCATTCCCTGCCTTCAACAGGAATTTCTATGGTGGGCACAGGCATGTCCCCTCAACAAGGGTCAGCCTTTCACCTTGCCCCCACCCAGGCAAACTATCACAACAGATGCTTCAGACTATGCCTGGGGGGCACACATGGCAGGGCAATGCATTCAAGACCTATGGACTGCAGAACAAAGAAAACTGCTCATAAACCAAAAAGAGATGCTAGCTGTACAGAAAGCTCTGACAGCCTTCAAGGATCTACTACAGCCAGGACAACTTGCAATAAACACAGACAACACCACAGTAATGTGGTACATATACAAACAAGGGGGCACACATTCCAACCCTCTTTGCAGGCAAGCAATAATCTTATGGAGCACAGCTCTGGCCTACCAAGTCCAGTTACAAGCTCAATTCCTGCCAGGACAGAAAAACACATTGGCAGACGACCTAAGCAGAAACATCAAAGATCCCCACGAGTGGAAGCTAGACCCACAAATATTTACAATGATAACTCAAAGATGGGGTCTACCAAATATAGACCTGTTTGCCAGTCCTCAAAACTACCAGCTGACAAAATTTTGCACAAGAACATTCCACCACCAAGCTTGGAAAGTGGACGCTCTCTCCTTCAGTTGGTAAAACCTGACAGCATATGCCTTTCCTCCATTACCTCTTCTCACAAAGGTTCTTTTGAAGGTCAAAAAGGAGAAACCTCGACTGATTCTCATAGCCCCAAACTGGCCACGCCAGCACTGGTACTCCATATTGAAGAATATGGCTCACAGCCCACCATGGATATTGCCTCAAATACCTCATTTGCTCACGCAGCAAGACAAGCAGATTCTACACAGCCAGATCAAAACCTTAAACCTGGCAGCATGGCAAATCAATTAAGCATCCCACCAGCCCCTCTTTCACAAGCAGTACTGGATGTTATCCTAGAGGCCAGGAGGCCAAGCACCAGGAAGGCTTACTCGGACAAATGGAAAAGGTTTTGTGCTTGGAACCAAGCTAAAGGTCAAGACACAACTCGGCCTTGTATGCCTCGCATTCTGCAGTATTTAGCTGAGATGTTGCATAAAGGACTTTACTTCTCCTCTATTAAAATCCATGCTTCAGCTATTTCAGTTCACTACAACACTAATCCACCTTTATTTTCAAATCCTCTTCTAAGGCAGTTCCTCAGAGGGGCAAAAAACATTAGACCACCCAGAAGAGCCCCTACACCAACATGGGACCTCAACTTTGTTCTGGAAAAACTAATGCTACCTCCCTTTGAACCAGCTTTTTCTGCAGACCTTCAGTTCCTATCTTGGAAGACTGCCCTGCTCCTGGCAATAACTTCTGCTAGGAGAGTCTCAGAATTACAGGCACTTATGGCAGTGAAACCTTTCCTCATTTTTCATCAAGACAGAGTTTCTCTACGAACTAATCCTTCCATCATGCCTAAGGTGGTTTCCAGTGTAGCTTTAAATCAAACCATCCACCTACACACTTTCTTCCCCAATCCACAGAACAAAGGTGAGAGACTCCTGCATTCCTTGGACATTCACAGGCAGCTTCGTTACTACTTGGATAAAACTAAGGCTTTCAGAAAAACTGGCCAGCTCTTTGTTTCCTATGCTACAGCTTCTCAAGGGAGGCCCATATCCAAGCAAACCATTTCTAAATGGATAGGCCATTGCATACAATTCTGCTATACTCATCATGGGAAACCAGTTCCTCCTACCATTAGATCCCACTCTACCAGGGCAACAGCTACCTCTACAGCCTTTCTCAGGGGGTTTCCTACCAAGGAAATTTTAGAAGCTGTAACTTGGAGTTCTGTACACACCTTCACCAAACACTATCACTTACCTTTTTATTCTAAGTCCAGGACAGGCTTCACCACTGCAGTTCTGCAGGGCCTCATTGCCTCCACTAACCTTCTATGATGCCTCCACCCTACCTTAGCTTTGGGACTCAACCCAAGTGTGATGACTGCAGAAGGGTAACACGATGAACATAGTACAGTTTTGTACCTACCATAAATGTAGATGTTCGAGTGTTCACCCTGCTGCAGTCCAGGTTACCCTCCCTCCAACCCCTCTGATCTACTGGCTAAATCTTTGTTATGCCTTTCTGATGTATTTGCTTATAGCTGAAGGGATTTTGTGTTTGTACAGTGTTCACACCTTTTGGTACTAATTTGGATCACCTTTTTGGGGCACCTGACATCTGGGGCAAGAAAAACTGAAGAAAATGGTGTCGGTTGCAATATATGTACCCCTGGCGCACTGACGTCAGGGATGAGGAGACAGCAACCGACGTCGGACCAAGACTTTGGAAATCCGGCCGACTGCGGGACCGCCTGACAACAGGATAACCCAAGTGTGATGACTGCAGCAGGGTGAACACTCAAACATCTACATTTATGGTAGGTACAAAACTGTACTTTGTGGGGTTATTGAAACAGAAAATGATGTTGATTTCTGCTTGTGTGGAAAAATTAAAGAATTACAGGAATTATTGCATTCAGCAGAACAGGTTGGAAAGCATACTTTGCAATGTGGTTTTGATTCCTTGGAGGCCTCTTGCAGGGCCGCAGTTACTGGATCTGTGATTAGAAGGTATGCCTGGCTCAAGGAGCAAAATCTGCATATCATGTTAAAGCTAAATTGTTGGATGCCCCTTTGCAGCATGATACTTTGGTACTAAGGCAGAAGAGGTTTTAAAGCAAATGGAAGGCAAAGCTAAATCTATGCAAACTGTAAAAGATTTCTTACAAGTGCAGCCACCCAGGTTCAGTAGGCACTGGCCTACTAAAAATTGGTCCTTTCCTGTGTCCAACAGAGCTTCTCAAGGCAAATCCAGGCACTCATAAGGCACTAGATACCAATCACAGGGTTCTTATAGGTCAAAGCAATGGGGTGCCTCCACCTCCAAATCTGGAGGAAACCAAGCACAACCCCTACAGTAAACAGTCTCAATGACTTCCCTCTACCTTCACCAAGCACTTATCTTTTGGCAGCCCCCTATGGGGGAAAATTAGCACTTCATGCTCAAAATTGACAGTTAATTACCCAGGACAAGTGGGTATTAAACATAGTATCCCAGGGGTACAGATTTCATTTCCATACTTTGCCAATTCCAAACGGTTGTCCAGATCTGCCACAAAATCAATGGGCAGAGTCTCAGAAACAAGTTATGTCCCTCATGGATATGTGGGCTATTCAACCAGTACCAGGAAAGGAAAAAGGACAATGTTTTTATTCGAGACTTTTCCTGGTACCCAGATAAGACTATGCCTGGTGTCCAATACTGGACTTATCGATTTTGAACACGTTCCTGGTCATTTCAAAATGCTGACTTTACAACAGCTACTGCCTATGCTGGTAGGAACGCTTGGTTAGTGACTCTAGACTTAAGAGGCAATACCTGCATATCCCAATAAGGGAATCGTGCAGAAGATACCTCCACTTCAAGGCAGGTTTTTTGCATTACAAATTCTCTGCGCTGCCCTTTAGCTTATCTACTGCGCCCAGGGTCTTTACAAAGTGCCTGGCACCAGTAATTGCATTCTGCAGACAAAGAAGCATACAAATTTATCCTTATCTGGATGACTGTCTCATTCAAAGACACTCTTCTTCAACATCTGGCATTTGTAAAAAGGCTTCTAACATGCCTAGGGTACACAATAAACAAAAAGAAATCCCAACTGGTACTCTCTCAAATAATTACTTTCCTGGGTGCAAGTTTGAATACAACTGCCCAGATGGCTTACCTTACGCCAGACAAACAAAGGCAACTGACAACATACTTCAAACAGATGGCAACAAAAACCCAGTTATCTGCAAGACAAATTCTGCACACTTTGGGGTTCATGGCATCCTGCATTCTACTAATTCCATATGCAAGGCTGCATATGAGGAAACTTCAGTGGTACCTAAAAAGTTTATGGAGACAACATTGTCACAGTCTGGAAACAGTGATTCCTCTCATTCCCTGCCTACAACAGGAATTTCTTTGGTGGGCAGAGACATGTCACCAAAACAAGGGACCGTCATTCACTCTACCCCCTGCCACCCAAACCCTAACTACAAACGCATCAGACTATGCTTGGGGGGGCCCACCTGGCAGGGAGATGCATTCAGGGCAAATGGAGCCCAAAACAAATGCATCTGAACCAGAAAGAGATGCTAGCTGTTCAGAATGCTCTGACAGCCTTGAAGTACTTACTTCATCCAGGACAACTACTGATAGAAGGACAACACCATGGTTATGTGGTACATAAACAACAAGCAGGGGCGCACATTCCTACCCCTTTTGCAGACTAGCCATGGCATTGCGGAACACAGCTTTGACTTACCAAATACATCTTCAAGCTCAATTCCTGCCAGGAAAACAAAATTCTCTGGTAGATGACCCAAGCAGAAGTCTTATGGACCCGCACGAGTGGAAACTGAATCCACAAATCTTCAGCGTGGTAACACAGAAATGGGGGAGCCCAGACATAGATCTATTTGCCTCTCCCCAAAATTATCAACTGGACAAATTCTGCGCAAGGACTTATCACAGACGAGCATGGAAAGTGGATGCCGTATCCTTCAGTTGGAAAAAACCTGTTAGTCTATGCCTTTCTCCCGCTGCCTCTTCTCTCCAAGGTCCTACTAAAGGTCAGACAGGAAAAAACAAAAATGATCCTAATTGCTCTGGACTGGCCTCGCCAGCACTGGTACCCAACTCTATGGAATATGTGTCAACTCCCTCCTTGGTACTTGCCTCAAATACCTCATCTACTGTCTCAGCAGAACAATCAGATTCTGCACACTCGGCTCCAAACTCTGAACCTTGCAGGCTGGCTGATCATTTAATTATTCAAACACCACCTCTCAGTAAATCTGTGATGGATGTCATTCTGGAAGCCAGAAGGCCTTGTACTAGAAAATCTTATGCTGATAAATGGAAGGGCTTCTGTGCTTGGAACCAAGCACAAGGAACGGACACAGTAAAACCAAATATCCCTCAGATTTTACAATATTTTACTGAGATGCTTGACAAGGGCCTATCTTTTTCTTCAATAAAAATCCATGCCTCTGTCATCTCGGCCCATTACAACACAGAGCCTCCCCTCTTTTCTCATCCTCTGCTTAAACAGTATCTTAGAGGGGCCAAAAATTTAAGGCCTCCCAGAAGATTACTAACTCTTGCATGGGACCTCAATTTTGTGCTGGAAAATCTCACCCTTTTGAACCAGCAGCTACTGCAGATATAACATTTTTATCTTGGAAAACAGCTTTCCTTTTGGCAATCACTTCAGCAAGAAGGATTTCAGAACTACAGGCTCTCATGGCTGTGGAGCCTTTTATTACTTTTTACCCGGACAGGGTGTCCCTTGGGTCCAATCCTTCTTTTATGCCTAAGGTAGTATCCAGTGTGGCCCTTAACCAAACAATTCACCTGCCAACTTTTTACCCAAATCTGCAGAACAAGGGGGAGCGGATTCTGCATTCATTGGATGTACACAGACAATTAAAATTCTACTTAAACAGGACCAAATCTCTAAGAAAGTCTGAGCAATTACTGGTGTCATTTGCTGAAGGATCAGAGGGGAAGGCTATATCAAAGCAGACTATTTCTAAGTAGTTAAGCCACTGCATTTGATGTTCATCGTGCATACAGCTGCAGTCATAACAGATGGGTTATCCTGCCGTCAGGCGGGTCTTCGGTCGGCTGAATTCCAAAGTCTAGGTCCGGCGTCGGTTGTTGTCGCTTCTTCCCTGACGTCCATGCGGCAGGGGTATAAAAGAACCAGCCGACGGATTTTCTTCAGTCTTTCTTGCCGCGCGGTGCCTGAAGCAGAAGCAGTTCGCAAGTGCCGGTCGGCCAGCTCCTGAGATTTACGAAAATTTTTCAGCCAAAGTCTTCTTGAAAGCTAAGTACCCCGTTGGGTAAACTTTTCTTGCCTCAGACCGATGTCAGACAAAGTTAATAATTGCATTTCATGTGGGAAGCAAATACCGCATAAGGATTTCCATTCCTTCTGCATTCCTTGCTTAGGCCCAGACCACGACGTCTCGGCCTGTCGTTTTTGTGCTAGATTCAACAAACTGGGAGTTCGCCCAACACTGTTTTGGTAAAAAATTTAATTACATTATGTCGTCGGATACTCTGACTCCAGTTTTGAGTAAAAGACGCAAAGATAAGGACTGACATACGAGGTCCGCAACTTCTACCGACACCTCGCTAAAGCCGGCTACAGGTGCTCCGGTTCTCAGCGAGGCGCCTACGCAGCCCATGACTACCAATGACACTTCTTTAGCAGTGTCTTCTGTGCCCGAAGTCGCAGGCTCCTCGGCCCCCACTCCGATACTGACGCCACTCTTGGCGGGGAAACTCAGAGTTTAGACAGGCCTGCCACCTCTCAAGATGTCTTCAGGCCTTCCTCTTTTTCCCTTAAGGCTTTCACAAAATCTAAAGTAGCCATGAAAACTAAAAGACAAGCTCCACAGAGCCCCTCTCAAGGCCCCATGCCTAAAAAACAGATGCTCAAAATGGCTGAGGATTTGATTACTCTTATCAGGGGTTCTCAACCCCCCTCGGACAAAAGGCCCAGATTGGAGGAAGACTACCCTTCCTCAGACCAAGCCTCTATTACCTCAGAACATTCTGAGGACCAGGAATACTCGTATTCCCCTTTTGAAGATTCTGATGCTGAGGAGTCCATTCCCTCGGTCCCCCCGCCCCCCCGAGGACTATTCTTTTGGGGAAACCTTACATACCTTGAGGGAACACTTTCACTGGGAAGGCCAAGATTACTCAGATTCCAAGAAAAGGCTCAGGGATTTTCTCTTGTTTCCTCAGCACAGGCCTCTGGCTATCCCTCCTGTCTTGGATATATTAGATGATGTGTACACAGAAGCCAGCCTCAACCCAGATTCTTTACCTCCAGCTCCTGTTAAACCTGACTGGTATTACCGGGTTTCTGATTCACACCAATTCCTATACAAAAGCCATGCTGCTGACCCAGAAACTATTGCACAGGGTCCCAAGGGAATTAAGGCCTCTACTGCCAAAAACCCATTACCTTCAGAGAGAGATTCCAGAGCTTTAGAAAGGTGGGGGAAAAAGGTATACACCTCGGCCACTTTAACCATGAGTGCATTAAACTGTCAGTTCCATATGTTAAAGTATCAACAGTTTTTATTATCTCAGTTGAAAAGCAAAATGACACAACCTGAACAACCAGATTTAAAGGAGTTGCAGGATTTGTTGCATAGTGCAGAGCAAGTGGGTAAACATACCTTGCAGTGTGGTTTTGATGCTTTAGAGTACTCATGTAGAGCTGCTGTTACAGGGTCTGTCATACGTAGACATGCTTGGCTCAAAGAGCAAACCTTACCTGATCATGTCAAAGCTAAATTACTAGATGCACCTCATCAAAAAGATGTATTGTTTGGTGTTAAAGCTGAGGAGGTACTAAAGAAAATGGATGAAAAGGCAAGATCAATGCAAACAGTGAAAGATTTCCTACAGGCACAACCTCCACGTTTCAGCAGAAACTGGCCTTCAAAAAATTGGTTCTTTCCAGCCACGGACAGACCTCAAAGAGGTAGATACAGGCACCCAAGGGTAGAGGGCAATCTCAAGGATCATTTAGAGCCAGACAAATGGCAAGCACCTACGCCAAGAGGTGGAGAAGATGGATCACAGCCATTCAGAAAGCAGACACAATGACTTTCCCCTTTGCATGCCAAGCAAAGCTTTAATGGCAGCACCTTTAGGCGGAAAACTGTCATTATTTTCAAAAAATTGGCATATTGTCACAAAAGACAAATGGATCCTGGACATTATAGACAGAGGCTACAGATTCCACTTTCACACCCTTCCAAAAATGAGAGGCATGCCAAACCTGCCACAAAATCAAAGGGCAGAGGCACGAAAACAAATTTCAGCTCTCATGGACATGAAAGCTATTCAAGAGGTACCTGCAAAAGAACAGGGTCAAGGTTTTTATTCCAGACTATTCCTGGTACCAAGGAAGGACAAAGATTGGAGACCTATTTTGGACCTATCCATCCTAAACACATATTTACTCGTACCAAAATTCAAGATGCTCACATTACAACAGCTTCTTCCCATGCTGGGTAAGGAGTCTTGGCTGGTAACATTGGACCTCAAGGAGGCATACCTGCATGTCCCTATCAGACAAGATTGCAGAAGATACCTCAGATGTCTTGCAGGTTCAACCCATTACCAATTCTCTGCATTGCCCTTTGGCTTATCTACTGCGCCCAGAGTGTTTACGAAATGCTTGGCATCAGTAATTGCCTTCTGCAGACTTCAAGGGATACAAATATACCCATATCTGGACGACTGCCTGATCCAAGCGGACAGCAAGCACATACTTCTGAAACACCTGGCATTTGTAATAAAATTGTTGAACTTTCTGGGATACACAGTCAACAAAAAGAAATCAAAACTAATACCCTCTCAAGCAATAAGTTTCCTCGGTGCCAGCCTGAATACAAACACCCAGATGGCCTACCTCACGCCAGAGAAGCAAGGGCAACTGCCTCAATACTTCAGAAAAATGGCAACCTTCACCAGGCTAACTGCAAGGAAAGTCCTGCAGGCTCTGGGATTCATGGCATCTTGCATCCTGCTGATCCCATGTGCAAAGCTGCATATGAGGAAACTTCAATGGTACCTAAAAAACTTATGGTCTCAACACAGCCACAGTTTGGAAACAATTATACCACTCATTCCATGTCTTCAAAAGGAATTTTTGTGGTGGGCTCAAGCATGCCAAAGAAACATGGGTCTCCCCTTCTGCATGCCTCAAGCAAATCAAATCATCACAACAGACGCCTCGGACTATGCCTGGGGGGGCGCACATGACAGATCGGTGCATTCAGGGCAAATGGTCCCAGAAAGAGAAGCACCTGCACATCAATCAAAAGGAAATGCTAGCAGTACAAAATGCTATTATGGCCTTCAAAGACCTACTGCATCCAGGCCAGCTATTGATAAGGACAGACAACACCACAGTGATGTGGTATATAAACAAACAGGGAGGAACTCATTCATACCCCCCTGTGCAGACTAGCCATGTCCCTTTGGAACACGGCTCTGGAATTACAAATCCAACTTCAAGCACAATTCCTGCCAGGGAAGGAAAACACGCTGGCAAACAACCTAAGCAGAAATATGACAGATCCACACGAATGGAAGTTGCATCCTCAAGTTTTCGCAAAGATAATTCAGGCATGGGGACGGCCAGACATAGATCTCTTTGCTACCTACAGAAATTACCAACTGAAAAAATTTTGCTCAAGGACCTATCATCCACAGGCCTGGAAAGTGGATGCACTTTCTTTCAATTGGACAACATTGACAGTCTATGCCTTTCCACCTCTTCGGCTGCTTCCCAAAGTTCTATTAAAAGCCAGAGCAGAGAGGCCAAAGATGATTCTCATTGCTCCAGACTGGCCAAGACAACACTGGTATCCACTCCTGAAGAGCCTAACACATTCCCCACCATGGATCCTGCCTCTAGTGCCTCTTCTGTTGACCCTGCACAACTTCAAAACTCTTCAGTCAGCTGAAAACCCTCAATCTAGCCACATGGAGGATTCCTTGATTTCCCAACAGACCCTCCTCTCCAAGGAGGTGCAGGATGTCATCTTGGAGGCCAGAAGACCTTCTACTAGAAAAGCCTACTCCGCCAAATGGAAACAGTTTTGTGCATGGAATCAGAAAAAGGGCCAGAATCCTTGGGTACTAAATTTACCTCATATATTACAGTACCTAGCTGAGATGTTAAATAGTGGACTTTCCTTCTCCTCCATCAAGATCCATGCTTCAGCCATTTCTGCACAATACAACACTGATCCTTCTTTATTCTCTCATCCTCTCTTAAGACAGCTCCTCAGAGGGGCTAAGAATATAAAACCCCCAAGGAAACCACCAGTACCTGCTTGGGACCTCAACTTCATTTTAGAAAAACTGACCCTGCCTCCATTTGAGCCAGCTGCTTCAACAGAACTGCAATATTTGTCATGGAAAACAGCCTTCCTTCTGGCTATCACCTCAGCACGCAGGGTTTCGGAACTATAAGCCCTCATGGCTGTGCAACCTTTCATCATTTTCCATCAGGACAGAGTTTCCTTACGAACCAACCCTTCCTTTATGCCAAAGGTAGTATCCAGTGTAGCCTTGAATCAGACTATCCACTTACCTACCTTTTATCCTAACCCACAAAACAAAGGGGAAAGACTACTACATTCCTTGGACATTCACAGACAACTTTGTTATTACTTGGACAGGACAAAGCCATTCAGAAAATCAGAGCAACTCTTTGTGTCCTATGCTACAGGTGCTCAAGGAAAGGTTATTTCCAAACAGACAATCTCAAAATGGATAGCCCACTGCGTACGCTTTTGTTAGTCATTTCATGGAAAAACTGTACCTACAAGCATCAGATCTCACTCCACAAGGGCCACAGCTACCTCTGCAGCTTTCTTCAGGGGGGTTCCTACCAAGGATATTTTGGAAGCAGACACTTGGAATTCTGTGCACACTTTCTCCAAGCACTATCACCTTCCACTATACTCTAAATCTAGAGCGGGCTTTGCCACAGCAGTCTTGCAGGGCATCTTTGCTCCTCCCAGTTCCACTTAGTGCCTGCCACCCCTTTTTAGCTTTGGGATTCTACCCATCTGTTATGACTGCAGCTGTATGCATGATGAACATAGTACAGTTTTGTACCTACCATAAATGTAGATGTTCGAGTGATAATACAGCTGCAGTCCAGGTTTCCCTCCCTCCATCCCCTCTTGGGACAGGCCTTATGACAAACACCTCCTCATACCACCTGATTGGGGTATTCTTTTATGGTGTATTTGCTTGCAAACTACTGTTTTTTTATTGTATTACATTGCATTATTACATAAGTTATGTTTTGCCTTCCTTCTGGGGGCAACTGACATCTGGGGCAAGAAAAACTGAAGAAAATGGCGTCGGCTGGTTCTTTTATACCCTTGCCGCACTGACGTCAGGGAAGAAGCGACGACAACCGACGCCGGACCTAGACTTTGGAATTCGGCCGACCGAGGACCCGCCTGACGGCAGGATAATCCATCTGTTATGACTGCAGCTGTATTAGCACTCTAACATCTACATTTATGGAAAGTACAAAACTGTACTTTTCTGCTACTTGCACCATGGTAAACCTGTACCCAAGGGGATCAGGTCACATTCCACCAGGGCTGCCTCTACCTCAGCAGCTTTTCTCAGAGGAGTTCCAACCAAAGACATTCTAGAAGCTCCTACTTGGAGCTCGGTTCATACCTTCACAAAGCATTATCATTTGCCTCTCTTCTCCAAATCCAGGGCAGGCTTTGCCACTGCAGTTCTGCAGGGCCTTATAGCCGCTCCTAATGTTATCTAATTCCATCCTCCCATCCATAGCTTTGGGATTCTACCCAAATGTAATGATGGCAACAGTGAAACACGAACATAGTGTATACTTACCATAAATGTAGATGTTCGAGTGTATTCACTGTTGCAGTCCAGGTTACCCACCCGCCATACCCCTTTTATATAACTTCTCTCTTCGCTATATTCTAAAGTATTTGCTTTTAGATGAAGGTAAAGTTTATTTTGCTAAAAGTGCATTTACATATATATATATATATATATATATATATTTTTTTTTTATATAATTTATATTTTTGCTCCCCATTTGGGGGGCACCTGACATCTGGGGCAAGAAAAACTGAATAAAATAGTATCGGCTGCATGTTTTATACCCCTGACGACCTGACGTCATGGAAGAGGAGACGGCAACTGACACAGGGCCCAAGACTTTGTTATTCAGGCCGACTGAGGGCAACCTGCCAGCAGATTACCCAAATGTAATGACTGCAACAGTGAATACACTCGAACATATACATTTATGGTAAGTGTACACAACTGTACTTTCTGAACAAGTGCTGAACATGAATAAGCAAATTTAAGTGCTAAAACTAAGGATCAGTATTTGCACTAGACGAGTTACAGGCAAAAACAAGTGCAAATGCAGGCTTTCAAATCAGAAAGTTGAGAGAGATGGAAGATTGCCCAAATGGCCAATAACTACAATTTCTGGGCCAGAACCACTCCTTATGTCGTAGACAGGTTACCTAGTGCTTACCACTCCCACTGATGAGCTAGAAGGCTTCCCTCCAACACAGAAAGGCTCGGGGGGCTCAGAAGCTTACATACAGTTCTGGATACAGCAAATCTGTATCTAGAACACTAGTTACAGGAAAGGTAGGAAACAGGCTTACAGTTTTTTTTTTATTCAGAAAAGTAGCAAAAACAGTAGTAAAAACAATTCACATGCAGTGCAAGCTAGCACACTTGAGTATGCAGCAATATTAGACCAAACACAGTTTAAAAATGCAATTAAATTAAAAAGGACTAAAAGCAAGTGCAGAAAGAGTTTATTAAGTAGAATGTGGTAAATAGATGGAACTGGGGGAGTGTCCCAGATCAAATCTACAGTGGGGCGGGCAACCGCAAAAGCTACCAAATTAAACTACAAACCAAAAATAGGGAGGGTGGGACAAAACAGTTTCAAAAGAGATCTAAGCAACAACTAACAGTACAAACTTTAAAACCAAAAAAATATTCTCAGCTCTGTATATTTGCCGATCAGTCTCGAGACAACAGTTTCAACAGAGTTCTAAGCAACAATTAACAAACTCTATAACCAAAAAATATATACTCAGCTCTGTATATTTGCAGATAATCTGTAAGACAGTCTCTCAGAACACATGATGTCCTTCAAGGATGCATCTGCAGTCCTTACAAATGAGTTGTCCTGTCGTCAGGCAGCCCTTCGGTCGGCCGGATTCCAAAGTCTGGGTCTGGCTTCGGCTGGTGTCGCACTTCACCCGACGTCATTGCTGCAGTTACTCGGGTATAAAGGCATCAGCCGACGCCATTTTCCTCAGTCTTTCTTGCCACGTGGCGCCCGAAGCAGAAGCTGTTCGCAAGTGCCGGTCGGTCAGAACCAGAGATTACTACTACCGAATACTTCTACTACTACCGAAGACTTCTAAAAAGCTAAGTACCCCGTTGGGGACTCTTTCTTGCCTCAGCCGATGTCAGAAAAAGTGAATAACTGTTTAACTTGTGGGAAACAAATACCTCATAAAGATTTCCACTCTTACTGCTTACCTTGTTTAGGCCCAGACCACGACGTAGCAGCTTGTCTAGCCTGTGCTTCTTTTAACCGACGGACGCTTAGACGTCGGTCGGAATTTGCTGAGCAGTTTTTCGGCTCTGATTTTGCTTATATTATGCCGTCGGATCCTCCGACTTCACAAATATCCAAAAAACGCAAGGAAAAGGACCAACACTCACGGTCCGCGGTTTCGGCCGAAACCGCGGTTAAGACAACCGCGAGTGTCTCTGTTTCGGCTGAAACCGAGCAAGCGGTTCTTCCTTCAGCCAAAAGCTTGCCTTCTACCGAGGCCTCTTCCAACCTGGTGGAATCGGCTTCTGAAATCCAACCTGCAGTTGCGGTTTCTCAGGAATTATCTGACACTATTCCCTTGGATATTTCAACCCCTGCACGTGGAGCTGCTAGGCCTCCTGCAGCCATGTCCATTAAGGCCTTTGCCAGGGCTAAAGCAGCTAAAGCTACTAAATCTGTGCCTGTTAAGACCCCCTCTCACAGGCCTAGTTCCAGTTCCCAAATGCTTAGTCTAGCAGAGGATCTCATTTCTTTAATCCGGGGATCTCAACCTCACCCAGACAGGGCCTCTCACCCACCTCCAGAGAAGAGGCCTAGAGCAGAGCCCCCTAAGCCAGTTTCCTCAGATGATTCCTCTGATGATTCAGACCCTCCAGAGGCTCCTTTTTCCCCTTATGAAGATTCTGATGCTGAAGAGTCCATCCCTTCTGCCTCTCCGCCTGAGGAATTTTCCTTTGGGGAAACCTTGCATGCTATGAGGGAACAATTTCAGTGGCAGGGCCAAGATTTTTCAGACTCCAGAAAAAGGCTTAGAACCTTTTTGCATTTACCACAACATAGGCCTTTAGCTATACCTCCAGTTCTTTCTGTTGTAGATGATGCATTTAATGATGCTTGTACTGCTCCTGATTCATTACCTCCGGCCCCTGCTAAGCCCGATAGGTTCTACAGGGTCCCGGACACACATCACCATTTATACAAGGCTCCTTTTGCAGATCCCGAGACTATCTCCCAGGGGCCTAAGGCTGTAGCATCTACCTCTGCCAAAAATCCCCTCCCCTCTGAAAGGGAATCCAGGTCCTTAGAGAGATGGGGTAAAAAAGTTTACACTTCTGCTACTCTGTCAGCTAGGGCCTTGAACTGTCAATTTCATATGATCCAGTATCAAGAATTTATGCTAGACCAGTTAACCAAAAAACTGTCCTCTGATGAACCTTTAGACAAGAAAAATGTTAGGAAATGGTACATAACATTCAGCAAGTTAGTAACCATTCTTTAAAATGCGGCTATGATGCACTGGAGGCTTCCTTTAGATCAGCCATGACTGGCACAGTTATCAGAAGGCATGCATGGTTAAAAGAGCAGGCCTTACCGGACCATGTCAAATCAAAACTATTAGATGCTCCCATGGACAAGATCAATTTGTTTGGCTCTCCTGCACAACAGGTGCTGAAGAAGATGGAAGAGAAGGCAAAATCTGTCCAAACAGTGAAAGATTTCTTACAGGTCCAACCTCCAAGGTTTAGCAGGAATTGGCCCTCCAAGAATTGGTCCTTTCCAGACTCCTCCAAAGCACAGAGAGGCAGGAATAGGCGTTCAAGAGGCAGAAGCCAATCCAGGGGTGCCTACAGGGGACGCCAGTGGCAG
This sequence comes from Protopterus annectens, assembly GCF_019279795.1. Lineage (NCBI taxonomy): Eukaryota > Metazoa > Chordata > Ceratodontiformes > Protopteridae > Protopterus > Protopterus annectens. Next base: position 713,297,435 of record NC_056739.1, read on the forward strand.
GGTAACAACCAGCGGGGCACAGACACAGCCACCACCACTACTACAGGACAATCACAGTGACTTGGCTCTGGCACCGCCTACCAGGGAACAACTAGAAGCACCCTTAGGCGGGAAGCTAGCTTTATTTTCAAAGAACTGGCATTACATCACAAGAGACAAGTGGATTTTGCAGACAATAGACCAAGGTTACAGGTTTCATTTCCATACTCTACCAGGAAAGAGAGGAATGCCAAACCTACCTCCAAATCAAAAGGCAGAAGCTCTACAACAAGTAAATCAATTATTAAAGATGAGAGCTGTGGAAAAGGTACCATATATGGAGCAAGGAAAGGGCTTTTACTCCAGACTTTTCCTAGTACCAAGGAAAGAAGACAAATGGAGACCTATTCTCGACCTGTCCGCTTTAAACACATTCCTCATTGTTCCAAAATTCAAAATGCTGACCCTACAGCAGCAGCTTCCCATGCTGGGCAAGGAGTCTTGGCTGGTAACTCTAGATCTCAAGGAGGCATACCTGCACGTCCCCATACGACCAAATTGCAGAAGATACCTCAGATTTCTTGCAGGATCAGAGCATTATCAATTCTCAGCATTGCCCTTTGGCTTATCTACTGCGCCCAGAGTGTTCACGAAATGCCTGGCATCAGTAATCGCTCGTTGCAGGCTTCAGGGGATCCAAATCTACCCTTACCTGGACGACTGCCTGATACAAGCGGACAACAAAAACAAGCTAGCAGAAGACTTGAAAAGAGTCATTCTCCTTCTACAAGCCCTGGGATATACAGTCAACATAAAAAAGTCAAGGCTGATACCATCCCAAAAGATAACCTTTTTGGGTGCGGAGCTGGACACATCCAAACAAATGGCATTCCTAACAGTAGAAAAACAGGAGCAACTCCCTCTCTACTTCTTGGCATTAACAAAACAAAACCATCTAACAGTAAGAAAAGTCCTACAAGCTTTGGGCTTCATGGCATCCTGCATAATATTGGTCCCACATGCCAGACTGCATATGAGAAAGCTACAGTGGTACCTAAGGAATTTATGGTCTCAGCACAGGCACAGCCTAGAAACTCAAATTCCAATAATTCCATGCCTGAAGCAAGAGTTCCAATGGTGGGCTCAGGCCTGTCAATCAAACGAAGGATTGCCCTTCCTCAGCACTCAACCAAGCCAAACCATCACAACGGACGCCTCAGACCTCGGTTGGGGGGCCCACATGATGGACAAATGCATACAGGGTTTATGGACTCAAGAGCAGCTGCACCTACACATAAACCTAAAGGAAATGCTGGCAGTAAAACTGGCAATTCAGACTTTCAAACCATTTCTTCAACAAGGCCAATTGATGATAAGGACAGACAACACCACAGTTATGTGGTACATCAACAAGCAGGGAGGCACACATTCGTACCCTCTATGCCGGATGGCCCTGGACCTCTGGAATGTGGCCCTGAGTTACAACATTCAGTTACAAGCAATCTTTGTACCAGGAAAAGAAAACACTCTAGCAGACATTTTAAGCAGGACTACCACGGATGCCCACGAATGGATGCTGCATCCGGACATCTTCAAAACCATTACAAGAAAATGGGGTCTCCCAGAAATAGACTTATTTGCATCCCCACTCAATCATCAATTAAAGAAATTCTGCACCAGGATGTACCACCCACTGGCATGGAAAGTGGACTCCCTATCCTTCAGTTGGAAAAATCTTACAGCATATGCATTCCCACCTCTTCCTTTGATGTACAAGGTGCTATTGAAGATCAAAGAGGACCGTCCAAGGATCATTCTGATAGCTCCAGATTGGCCAAGGCAACATTGGTACCCTTTACTGAGGAGCATGTCTCGGGAACAGATATGGCCCTTACCCCTAGTTCCCTTGCTGTTAACTCAGAACAATTACAACACCCTGCATCCAAACCTGAGAACTCTGCAGCTGACTGCCTGGAACATTGCATAAGACAAGTTAACCCAAATTTATCCCAAAGGGTTAAGGACATTATCTTGGAAGCTCGCAGACCTTCAACAAGGAAAACCTATTCAGCAAACTGGAAAAGATATCTCATTTGGAGTACTGCTAAAGGGGAAGATGTGTCACTGGTAAACATAGCCAACATCCTGGAATACTTGGCAGAGCTATTCCACAAAGGCCTGTCCTACTCTTCCATTAAGATTCATGCCTCAGCTATTTCAGCAGAATACGACTTGGATCCTCCAGTTTTCTCACATCCTCTGCAAAAGCAGTTTCTGAGAAGATTTAAAAATGTAAAACCTCCTAGGAAGCCACCATTACCTGCATGGGACTTGAACTTTGTGCTAGAAAAATTGACACTACCTCCTTTCGAACCAGCAGCAACAGCAGAATTGCAATACTTATCATGGAAAACTGCTTTCCTGCTGGCAATCACTTCAGCAAGAAGGGTTTCTGAGCTACAGGCATTAATGGCAGTACAACCCTTTCTGATCTTCCATCAAGATGGAGTGTCCATGAGAACAAATCCTACTTTTATGCCTAAGGTGGTCTCCAGAGTATCTTTAAATCAGGCTATCCACCTACCTACATTCTTCCCCAATCCACAGAACAGGGGAGAAAGACTGTTGCATACCTTGGATGTACACAGACAATTACGCTACTACCTGGACAGGACCAAGAGCAGTAGAAAAACTGACCAGCTACTGGTAGCATATGCAGCAAGAATGGAAGGGAAAGCAATTTCAAAACAGACAGTATCTAAGTGGATAGGAAATTGCATTAGATTTTGTTACTCCTTCCATGGAAAGAAAACTCCAGAAAACATCAGGCCTCACTCTACAAGAGCTACAGCCACTACCACAGCTTTTCTACGAGGAGTGGCTACCAAAGACATTTTAGAGGCTGCTACTTGGAGCTCCGTGCATACATTTGCCAAGCATTATCATTTACCTTTATACTCTAGATCCCGAGCAGGTTTTGCCACTGCTGTTTTGCAAGGGATCTTAACTACACCATAATTCTATCTTTCCTCCTCCCCAGTTTGGCTATGGTATTCTACCCATTTGTAAGGACTGCAGATGCATCCTTGAAGGACATAGTACAGTTTTGTACCTACCATAAATGTAGATGTCCGATAGGAATGCATCTGCAGTCAGGATTACCCACCCTCCTTCCCCTCTGTGGTACTCCTAGGGTATTTGCCCCTCTTATAGCTAGCTGGGGGAATCTATTATGGTGTATTTGTTTGTATATATGCACATACATGCTTATTTTTTGTTTGCTCTCTAATATTTTGAATCATTGGCATTTATCAAAATTTAGCCTTCCTAGAGGGCACCTGGCATCTGGGGCAAGAAACACTGAGGAAAATGGCGTCGGCTGATGCCTTTATACCCGAGTAACTGCAGCAATGACGTCGGGTGAAGTGCGACACCAGCCGAAGTCAGACCCAGACTTTGGAATCCGGCCGACCGAAGGGCTGCCTGACGACAGGACAACCCATTTGTAAGGACTGCAGATGCATTCCTATCGGACATCTAAATTTATGGTAGGTACAAAACTGTACTTTCCAGCAATCATTTCAAATAGAAGGCTGGAATAAAATGGAAGAAGCTTTAATCGGCTCTGAGAACATTTGATTTTTTTCCCCTCTAAATTCCTGGAAGACATTTCTTGTACCAAAGCTGGAGGGTAAACTGTTTGTTTTTTTGCTGAAGAACTGCAGGATTCTTCCCAGTCACTCTTTTCACCTTTTCTAGCTGATTTTTTTTTTCCAAATTCAAATGTCTTCTTTGACATCCCATGCAATGGACATACTAGCCAGTAACTGAATTTCATTAAACTGACAGAATTACTAAACCTCACTGTTCCTTTTTTTTTTTTTTTTTTTTTTGCATTGAGAATGCCAAAGTCAAGCTGTTGAGTGTGCAGCTTTTGGAAGTCCAAGAGTATTCAAGCACATAATTGTGTGTCTGTGTGTGCAGATTCTCCTCTCTCCTACATTTTTATAGTATTTTAAAAAGGGATTTTTTTGTTACGTTGAGTAATATCTGGTTACAGCAATAAGATACAACAGCTAGTCTGAATTTCCATAATTATGAGTGCTGATAAAGTTGTTAGCTTAGAGTGTGACCAATTTACAATACCCATTTTTCTATTTTACTAGGCAAAACTGTTTACTAAGATTTATGATAGTTTAGGTTTGCTGTTCTCAGAGTCTGTCTCTAGTTTTAAAATGTGCTGTGCTTTGTTGCCTGCTCTTTAAGTGTTCTATCAGTCTTAGCCAAAGCTGCTTTAAGTTTGTCATAGTACATTTAGTCCATTGTTTGTTCATATACATTTTCAGTACTTTTCCTTTGGTGGGATGACAGGATTTTTAGCTGATTTGTTTGGGTCTATTTCCTTGTGATGGCATGACCCACCAAAGCCCTTAAGTATCATTTCTGGTCATCCTCCTTGGTTAAAGTCCTGGTGTTGGTAGCTAGCTAGACCAAGCACAACCAGCTGCTGTGCTAGTCGCTTATGCTAGGTCACTTTGCTCCTGGGACTTCATAAGCCTGTGTAGCAGGTCATCCGATTTACCTGTTTAATGTGTGCAGTTCTACCTGGAGGCTCTGTTACTTAACATATCTCTTTAAAGTTGTAACTTTGAATTTTTGGAATTCGTTATTACTTGGAATTTAATTTGATATTCAAAGTATGGAAAATTTGTGCTTTGTATTTCCAATAGGGATTTAAATGGGTTTAGTCCTGCAGAAGTGTGTGTTTGATAATTTTTGTTTTATTTTTGTGAGCTGGTTTATGTAGCTGGCTGTAGTCCATTTTCAGATGTCCATGTTGTAGAAGCTTATCATCATCAGTTGTATAGAAAATTGCAATACAGACAAATTAATTACCCAGTCTAGAGGAAGCTTGAGTATTGAGCTTAAGTAAACAACACTGTATGTCTGGTATGTAAAGCATTGATTCTTTGGTTATATGTTTTTTTCCATTTTAAGGGTTACTGGGGGAGATTTCCTCAATGTATGATGCGGGAAACTAAATTCTAAGTGGGGCTCTTGCTCATTGCAGGATGCACACATTTGCTTTAACACACAGCATGTACACTGCTGGGCAGGTTGGAGAACTGCCAGTTCACCTGAGATTCTGGGTTTAATCCAGAACACTAGGTGAAAACCCACTGGAATACAGGGAAGATGTGTAAGCTTGAGTAGCAAGGACATTTTAATTTGTATTTGTTTACCAGGGTAGCCCGGATGGATCAGAAAGACCTGTCCTCAGTGGAGGCCTGGGATGAAAAAGCCCCACAGAAGGAAAGTACAAACAAGTAATGTGAGAAATAAATTTGTCACCTTTTATTAAAATTCTCAAAATATTGGGAAGTTCAGGATAATCGGAATTCCAGTAGGATAGATTATGTTTAGAGTATTATAAAAACGGTGTTCAGAGGAAAAATGGCTGGTGGCAGTTTAAATGAAAAGGGTAAGAGAATAACAGGTGTGACAGTAGAGTAGCCATGTGTTGAACATGAGCATAGGCAAGAGTTCATCAGATGGTGTTTGGGTTAAAGTTTAAAGGCTCTGGATGTGGATATTTGCTTCAGAGGGAGAGGGATAGAGTTCCACATTTAATACAGAAAGAATATCTATCTAAATGAACAGGCCATGGGCAAAAAACTGAGAATGTGTTGTATAATATGTTGGTCAGAGTTGAGAGTTCATGGGAAGACTGATTTGTTACAAGGATGGTTGGTGTTGAAGTGGAGTTTAATGTTTAAAATGAGATGCATAGAAGTTGTGAGTTGAAGTGATTGTAATGAAAGGTGCATTTTGTGAGACAGGAGTGAATGTGGCCTATAGAGGATTTGTAGTGGTGTTAAACATGGGCATTATGGAAGAAGGGGGTAAGGCATTATGGAAGAAGGGGGTAAGGAAGGGTAGTTGGGAGTGTAATGGAGATTGTAAGAGGAAGTTGCAGAATCAAAGGAAGGGGACAGTGGAAGAACTGACTGAACTATAAGGGATGTGATAATGAGGAATTTGAAGAGAAGAATTGAGGGTGTGGCAAGGAATAAGAGATGATAGTCAAGCAGAATAATTGAAGGTTCTCTGAAGTAAAAAGGAGTCATGGCAGAAAGTGAAAGATGCTCATATTGCAGCAGAGGAAGGAGGAGTCTTGGAGAATTGCATTGACAGGGATTTAGTGGACTTAAGTGATTGTGTTGAAGGTTTTGATGGTCAGAGTTGAAAGCATTTGCACAAGTCAGGAGCAGGTTTGTTTCGCAATTGTCTGATCATGAAGTAGTGCATAGTATAATTTTCTTCTGACACATTCTGAGTCATTAAAACGATTTTAAGAGCTGGAGGACTTTGAGGTGTAATAATGGTGTGCAGTGTAAGACAGCGGTTGATTTGGAATAGTTTGTGTACCAAAATGAGTTGGTCTGATTGGAGTTCCACAATAAGGTCTGACCAGTTAAAATTATTGTTAGAGAGAGAGAGAGAATGGTGAATGCTGAATGAGAAGTTTACTGGCCAACTTGTTTTCCTTTTATATGTAGAGGCAAATTGTGACAAAAGAATGGGAAGGCAATTAAGTGAAGAAGAGGTGACCACGGGTAATTTTTATTTATCTTTTTAAGAGAAGAGTGGTGGCAAAAATTCTTCAGGAGGGTGTTGGGCGGTAGTTCATAACTTCATGAAGGTGGTGAAGTTGTCTGTTTTGCTAACCAAATTTGGATGTATATGTTAAATTTTAAGGCTTGGTATTTATTTTATTTGCATTTGTTTACTGAGAAAGTCTGACTGGGTAACAAGTAACCCTTTTTCAGCAGAGACCCAGGGAAAAGAGCTCCAGTGCAGGAAGTATCAAGGTGCAAAAATATGTCCATTGTTTACCAATAATTGCTACTTTTTATTTAAAAATCACTTTATCTAAAACTATATGCTGCAACAAAAAATGACATGTAGCAAAGGATCCACTTCATGATTAAAAAGCATAAATTATTATTGACTTGGAGATGTTAAACATTTGCTAGATGGCACAGATATTTTAAAGAGAACAGGAGATGGATGAAATGGTGCCATAGTAGTTTCAAACTTCAAATTCATGCTTTGCAGTTGTGAAAGGAAGCAAGTCTTAAGACTGTTCTGCTTTAGATTTAAAAGTGAAATAAATAGCAAGGGGCCACAAGTTTGACTGAGGCTTGTAAGAATAATATTAATGATGGTTAGTTAGTGACAACTTCATGGGGGTCACTCTATACTGCCACAGTGCAGTGACAATTATTGCTGCTTTTGCCCATATTACAGGAATATAGTTCTCATTTATGCTACAGTTAAAGATGTACATTACTTGTACTAGTGTATACAGGGTTGAGATGAAAGTACTGGGACATAGACCATCTAATGAAGCTTAGCCATGTGACCAAGTGGTAGACATTAAAATTAAAACCTTGTGAGGAGTGGAAAAATCTGATAAAGATTTTTGGTAACTTGGTAGCTAAAAACTTCTCAGGCTACCATCCCTTTTTCACGGTATGTTGCAGAAGTAATATTCTCTCTCTAATATGTTCCTGTCATGAAAAACATTTGTAGTAGGAAGCAAAGATTTTTCTTTACCTGGGCAACTGTCTCTGATGCACTGATGCACTATCTCAAATTGGCCTGGTTCAGAGGTGGAAGTCTTTGCACTTGCTACTCCCTGTGGAGTGACACTCACAATTTCCCAGTTGCTCCCATTTCAAACACTTGTAGTAAAAGACTACACTTTTTAGGCAGTACGGTCTTGCATAATGGTAAAAAGGTTTGAGTGCTCCTTCAGCAAGTGACTGTTTGAACATAGTTTCCTTTGAGTTCCCATTAACGATTTCATGCAGTGCATTCTCCAGCTTCAATGGTCTTGCCTTAACAGGATGGGGAAACGAGGTTAGGATGTTAGCAAAAGTCTGCTCTTCACATTTGGTATGTTGCTTGGACCTAACCACCCTTCAGTAAAGGAGCTCAGTCCAGATAGAGACTCCTTAGGTTACAGTTAATATAGGTGTGTTTACCCTAGGGTAAGGTATATTCCAAAGGGTAGACTATGCAGGGTACCTTTATCCTTCGAGTCTTGTTTGCATATTAGTGTTCTAGAAGTGATGGTGGTTCTTTTGTTTTTTGGCCTTTTCAGAATTTTAATCAAGTATGGCTATGCAAATGGGGACACACTCCGACCCACTTTACTAAGAAACTGTTAAGTTGTAGACATGGGTCATTAACCTTCATAATTAGTAGAGGAGGCTCACATTCTAGGGAAGGCTAGTTTTCTGGGAGGACAGACTCCTATGCTGACACCTGATAACTTACCAGTTTCCTCTGAACCAGTCTGTTGCAAGTTGTAATCTTTTGTTTCTTGGTATTTCGTTATGTGACCCCTTTGTGTCTACAACAAACAAGTATCCCAGTTTCTTTCTTCCTGATTCCTTTTCCTGGAAATGAGGCTAGAGATGCTGTATCTCGCAGATGACTTGACATGGACTCTTATTTCGTTTGAGGAGAAATTTTTTTTTTTTTTTTTTTTTTTTTCCCCAGAAAGCAAAAGTCCCCAAAGCCTAGTTCATTCTGATTTAACTCCACTTTGGGTTAGACACACCTGGTTCCCTTTGCCTATCCTCCTCCATCAAAAATTGTTTGTCCTGTCGGGATGCTGCTGTGTTGTCCTTTAGCCAAGCAACTTCACCTAGTCTTTCACTTGCTAATATTGGCAGCCAAGGTTCACCACTGAGGTTCTAGCCCTGAGAGAGTATTTTCCATCTTACTTCAGTCAAGGAGACTGTCATTTGTGAGGCCTTTTATGGGTTACTTTAAGTCGTAGCTGTCCTGGCAGAGACCTTATTTTCCCTTTTGGATATTACTGCATGTGGCTGGGTTTGATAATCTTTGTTTTGCTCTTTGAGCTTGCAGCCTTCTCTGATTAGGGACTCTGCCACAGAAGGTTGCCTCTTTTTCACTTTTGTGAAGGCTGTGAGTTGAAGATGGTGTTTCATACCACCTCACAGTGCCTTTTCTTTAGAAAAAATGACATTTACAGCCAACATGTCTTTACTGTTGAATGTTGCCACAGTCTCTCGCTGCTTTAATTTTTCCCTGAGTATTTTGATCATTGTGGATGCATGCTTCATTTCATGGGCTCCAGAGATCTGTGATGTTTTATTTGGACAGAAGAAAGTCTGCACACAGCAATGGCCTGTCATTTATCTCTCTTGCCAAGTCATAATTGAGCAGAATAGCTACCAAGTATACCCTTACCAGATGACTAGGAAGTTGAATTAATTTTTATACCACAAAATATGTAAAATTTGTTTCTGCAGCTCCAATGTTGTACTGTACTGGAGCAGTAGCTATTTCCATTCTCCTTTTGTAATGCCAGTCCATGACATTTGTGTAGCTGTGGCATCTGCTTCTTGGAACACCTTCAGAACATCCTACAAGCTGGATATTATTTCAGGTTGCCTTTTGGGACACTGCTGCCATCATGGATTTGGTAATAGGCAACCTGGAGGATTAACTGGGTTCTGTCTCTCTCTCTTTTTTTTCCCCCCTCCTTAAAAGTTACTGAAAATGGGCATCTTGCTATATGCAAACATTAAGCATTATTAACTGCTACTCTGTTAAACAGTTATTTCGTAGACACAATTCAAAGACTTTACTCAGCTTAGTTTCACTGCCTCTTCTCTGCCTCTACCTCGTAGTCCATCTTCCTCTAATACTTTCTCCTTACAACCTGTTTCCACTTCCTTTATTAAATCCCAGTTGAATAAACTCAAACCTTGCTCACCCTCTGACAGTCTACCTCCCTATTTCCTTAAAGTTGCAGCCAGCTCTGTTGCCTACCCTGTTTCTATCCTTATTAATCGCTCTATCACTGAGGCTGTCTTTCCCGAAATATGGAAACCCTTTTATACAATCCCTTTCCACAAACATGCTGACCCCTCAAACTATCGCCCAATAGCTGTACTATCCCCACTTTCCAAGATACTTGAAAAATGTGTTCACTCCCAGCTACTTAAACACTTGCCTGAAAATAATCTCCTAATTCCCACCCAGCACGGTTTTAGACCCCATCACAGCAGCACATCTACCGGACTTCTCTCATTCACCCAAACCGTGGCAGAAGCCCGTGATAACAACCTACCTTTCTCCTGTCTATTCCTGGATCTTTCCAAGGCCTTTGATACAGTCTCCCACTCTAAACTGTTATCTAAACTTTCACACCTTCATCTTTCTCCCCTCTCTATATCCCGGTTCTCTAGTTATTTATCTAACAGACTACAATCTGTACGCTGGCAAACCATCACCTCTCCTTTCCTCCCCATCAACACCGGAGTTCCCCAAGGTTCTATCCTGGGTCCTCTTTTGTTCAATATCTTTAGTAACAACTTACACTCTGCTACTAACCTCTCAACCCTTTTATAATATGCTGATGACTCCACCCTCATAACCACTGCCCACACCATCCCTGAGCCCTTTTCTCGTACCCAAGATACTTTCACTTCCATTGAGACCTAGCTCACTGACAGTCCATTAATATTAAACCCCCAAAAAACTAAACTTTTGCTATTCCTTCCTAAAAACTTGTACAACATAAATCCTCTTTCTTCATTACCTCCCTCAACACTATCAGACCCGAACCACACACTAAATTACTTGGTGTTGCCATCGATGATGAGCTAACATTCAACATAACATATTAATCTTTGTATAAAAGAAAAAACACTATAAAAACTTGGCCTCCCATACTGAAATCATAAATTTCTTTCTCCCTCCTCAGAACCCTCCAAAGCCTTCTCTCTCCTCTTACCCAGTTCTCTGTATGCAGCCCTGGTCCTTACTAACCTTCAGTCTTAACGGCAAACTAGAACAAACCTATAATAAAATAGCTATATGTGCCGCTAACCTCTCCTATAAATCCCACCACTGCCTTGCCCTTAATCTTTGCAGTGGCCTGAATTTCCAAAACAACTTCTCCCACAACTGCATGTAATACACTTAATTCTTTATAACCCCAAGTCCTGCCCACTCTCTCAAATATTATGTCACACTGTAACCCCTGACGTCAACTCCGTTCATCAGACAGACATCTTCTGGACATCTACAAACCATCGAAAACCATTGGCAAGTCATTATATAAATACTCAGTTGCTCACTCCTGGAACTCCCTTCCTCTTAATATTAGAAGAATCCACCACAAGTCCCAAGCACTACCTACAGAACACCTGGTCCTGTCCCTGAATATCTCCAACCTGATCCCACTTAACATGCTTACTAATACCACTTTTTTATGCTCACCGTCTTTTCTCTTTCTTCTCTTCTTGCCCCTCTTTCTAGCAAAACATACCAACTCCCACTATGCATGAATAACCTTTTTTTTCTCCTTTGCATCCACACCATCGTGTGTGTGTGTGTGTGTGTGTGTGTGTGTGTGTGTGTGTGTGTGTGTGTGTGTGTGTGTGTCTCTCTCTGTGGGATACATACAAAAACTTGTACAAAACTGTTTGTGTTAACATTTTTTTTTTTTTATTTTACATTTGTTGACCGGGCTAGTCTAGCTGGATATATGTCCATTTTCAGTAGAGACCCGGGGAGATAAGCTCCAGCATTAAAAAAAAAAAAAAATGAAAATAAAATACAATTACATAAAGAAATACATATGTAATCTTCATATAAAAACATTAAGACTGGAGACATAGTTATGAAATATTAAAATGCAGTTCTTAGAAAAATAAACAAATTATTGTTATATGTGACTTACATACAATGCTATTATTATGTACAGTGAATGAGGATGCAGGAAAGTAAGAAGAGGAGGCAGGTTTTTTTTTTTTTTTTTTTTTTTTTTTATAGTAGGAAGGATATATAGATAAGTGGATGCAAAAATGAAGTGGATTTAGGGTTCTAAGGATGTGGAATTTTGTCAGGGGTCAAGAAATAAAGGTTAGTCAAGATTAGTACAGGGGCACATCCATTTTGTTTTAAGGTAGAGCTTGAGTTTCTTTTTAAAAAGAGATTTTGAGGGAATACTAGAAAGTTCCGAGGGAAGTCTGTTCCAATCTTTTCCAACAGTGTTAGAGAATAGGGAATCACCAGCCTTGTTGTTTGCTTTGTCAATATTTACATGAAGTTTGTGTGCAGATCTTAGGGGACTGTAGGTTATGATAGGGGTAAATAAGAGTAGATAGTATAGGTGTTTTGTCAGGTTGATGAATTTGATGGGCAATGCCTAGTTGATTAATTTTTAATTGCTGCTGAAGTTCTAGCCAGCCTAGTTGTTTTAGATTAATACAGTGGTGGGTTCTAAAAGGGTTGCCTGTGGCAAATTTGGCTATGTTGTGGTAGGAGTTTTCTAATTTCAAAATATTCTTTTTTGATAACTTAGTAAATATGGGAGAGGCATAGAGAAGTGGTGTGATAAGGTGCGAGTGGGCTATAGTTTTTCTAGATTCTGGAGTGAGGAAAGGTTTGATTCTGTAAAGAGAGTCTATTTTTTTGTTAATCGTTTTCACTGTGTTGTTTATATGGGTGTCAAAGTTAAGGTTATTGTCAATGGTAATGCCTAGTACTTTGGTTGTAGGATCTTGTGATATAGGTGTGCCATTTTTGGATGTTATAGTAAAGTCTATGTGGGGAGATTTACTGGAAAGTGTGAAGAGGAGCAGTTTATTTTCTTTTGGGTTAAGTAGTAGACAGCATTGAGAGAACCATTCTTCTACACAAATATATTTTGTGTGAGGGAGTGAAGATGTGATACAGATGTGGCTGAACAAATTAATGTAGAATCGTCTGCGTATTGTATGCATGTGGCTAGGGGAACTACTTTGTGGAGGTCATTGATAAATAAAGAAAAGAGGAGGGGACCCAGTATGTCCCCTTGTGGGGACACCAATGTTGACAGGTAGTTTGGGAAGATAGAGTGGAGTTCCAAACTACTGCTTGGTGTCTATTATTTAAGTAGGACTTAAACCAGTTAATAGGTTGGGATTCCAGAGACAAAGATTGAAGAATTTGTAATAGTATCTGGTGGTTGACCATGTCGAAAGCCTTGGATAGGTCTAGAAAAAGTGCAGAGGAAAGGGTGTTATGGTTACGATTTTTGTTGATTTTGTCTGTAAAGGAGAGGAGGGCAGTGGTGGTGCTATGGGAAGGTCTGAAACCATGTTTGGTATTAGAGAGTAAGTTATTTTTGAGAAGATGGTCAAGCAGTTGCTTGTGTATACATCTTTCCATAATTTTTGATAAGGGGGAGAGTAAGGCTATAGGGCGGTAGTTGGAGATATCAGTAGAATATCCACCCTTATGAAGAGGTAGAATATGAGACTTTCCAAAGTTTAGGGACATATCCCTCAGTGATGGTTCTGTTGATAAGAATGGAAATTGGGTAGGCTATAGATTTGGCTGTTAATTGCAAGTATTCTGAGGGTAATAGGTCTGCAGAGGGCATACATGGTTTGAGTTTTTTGATAAGGGAAAGCATGTAAGTTGTTGGGACAGGTTGGAAATGAAATGGGGGAGGTGGGTTTGTGTTGCTGTTGGACATGTATGTGTTTTTGTTGGAGAGTTGACTGGCTAGGGTTTGAATAGTTTCGGTGAAAAAAGAATTAGTCATTGGCTATTTGGTTGGGGTTCTTTATGTCAAAGGCCTGAGGGTTGGGTGTGAGTGGTTTACTTGGTTGAAGTAACTGATTTATGTTAGTCCAGAATTTTTGTGGGTTATTTTGGCGAGTTTGCTGAGGTTTTATGTAGTAGTTTTTTATCGTTTATTATTGCTTTTTTTGGTCTCATTTCTCAGTTGTTTGAAGTTTTGGTAATCTGCTGTGTTTTTAGTTAAGCGAGGTTTGTTCCAGATTTTAGTTCTGACATTGATTTTTTGCTTAGTTTCTTTTGAGAGCCAGGGGGCAGATTTGGTTCTAATTCTTATAGAGCGAGTGGGGACATGGTTGCTAAGTATGGTCAGAAACTTAGAATTAAAGTAGTCTACAGCTTCATGTAGAGAAAGGTGTTTTAAGGGTGTCCAGTTACATGCATTCAGTTCATTTTGGAATAGTTCCAAGTTGAAATTTTTTCTTGATCTGATTGTTCTAGTTATGTTTTGGATAGGAGGGTTGGTTTTTAAGTCTGATGATATAGGTTAGTAAGTGATCGCTTATATCATCAGGGAGGGTACCTGTTTTCATAAGTATGGGGTTGATTATTAGTGATTATCCAGTCTAAGGTACTTTCTTTTTTGTTAGTTTTATTTATTCTAGTGGGGGTGGTGATAGTTTGAGAGAAGCCATACAGGTTAATATGGTTAGTGGGATGATGTTGATGTTCATCGTGCATACAGCTGCTATCCTGCCGTCGGGCGGGTCCTCGGTCGGCCGAATTCCAAAGTCTAGGTCCGGCGTCGGTTGTCGTCGCCTCTTCCCTGACATCAGTGCGGCAGGGGTATAAAAGAGGCAGCCGACGCCATTTTCTTCAGTCTTTCTTGCCGCGCGGTGCCCGAAGCAGAAGCAGTTCGTAAGTGCTGGTCGGCCAGGTCGTGAGATTTACGAAAGTATTTCAGCCGAAGTCTTCTTGAGAGCTAAAGATGCAAAGATAAGGACCGACATACGAGGTCCGCACCGACTACTGAGACCACGCTTAGGCCGACTACCGGTTCTCCGGTGCTCAGCGAGGCGCCTACGCAGCCCCTGAGTACCGATGACACTACATTACCGGTGTCTTCAGTACCTGAGGTCGCAGGCTCCTCTGTCCCCATTCCTACTGCAGATACCGACGCCACTCTTGGCGGGGAAACTCAGAATTTAGACAGGCCTGCCATTTCTCAAGGTGTCTTCAGGCCTTCCTCCTTCTCTATTAAAGCTTTCACTAAATCTAAAGCAGCCATGAAAACCAAAAAACAGGGTCCTCAGACCCCCTCTCAAGGCCCCATGCCTAAAAAGCAGATGCTTAAAATGGCTGAGGATTTGATTACTCTTATCAGGGGTTCTCAACCCCCCTCTGACAAAAGGCCCAGATTAGAGGAAGACTACCCTTCCTCAGATCAAGCTTCTATTACCTCAGAACATTCTGAGGACCAGGATTATGCCTATTCTCCTTTCGAAGACTCTGATGCAGAGGAGTCTATTCCCTCGGTCTCCCCCCCTGAGGACTACTCTTTTGGGAAAACCCTGCATACATTGAGGGAACACTTTCACAGGGAAGGCCAAGATTACTCGGATTCCAAGAAAAGGCTCAGGGAATTTCTTCTGCTCCCCCAGCATAGGCCCCTGGCTATCCCTCCTGTTTTAGATATATTGGATGACGTGTGCACATAAGCTAGCCTTAATCCAGATTCTTTGCCTCCAGCTCTTGTTAAACCAGACTGGTATTACCGGGTTCCTGATTCTCACCGGTTCCTATATAAAAGCCATACTGCTGACCCAGAAACTATTTCACAGGGTCCCAAGGGAATTAAGGCCCCCTACTGCTAAAAACCCATTACCTTCAGAGAGAGATTCCAGAGCTTTAGAAAGGTGGGGGGAAAAAGGTGTACGCCTCGGCCACTTTAACCATGAGGGCTTTAAACTGTCAGTTCCATATGTTAAAGTATCAACAGTTTTTGTTATCTCAGTTGAAAAGCAAAATGACACAACCAGAACAACCAGATTTAAGAGTTGCAGGATTTGTTGCATGGTGCAGAGCAAGTGGGTAAGCATACCTTGCAGTGTGGTTTTGATGCCTTAGAGGCCTCATGTAGGGCTGCTGTTACGGGGTCTGTTATACGTAGGCATGCTTGGCTCAAAGAGCAAACCTTACCAGATCATGTCAAAGCTAAATTATTAGATGCACCTCTTCAAAAAGACTTATTGTTTGGTGTTAAAGCTGAGGAGGTACTAAAGAAAATGGAGGAAAAAGCAAAATCAGTGCAAACAGTGACAGATTTCCTGCAGGTACAACCTCCACGTTTCAGCAGAAACTGGCCTTCAAAAAATTGGTCCTTTTCAGCCACGGGCAGACCTCAAAGGGGCAGATACAGACGCCCAAGGGGTAGAGGGCAACCTCAAGGATCTTTCAGAGCCAGACAATGGCAAGCACCAACCCCAAGAGGTGGAGAAGATAGATCACAGTCGTTTAGAAAACAGACACAATGACTTTCCCCCTACACCTGCCAAGCAAAGCTTTAATGGCAGCACCTTTGGGCGGAAAACTGGCATTATTCTCGAAAAATTGGCATATTGTCACAAAAGACAAATGGATTCTGGACATTATAGACAAAGGCTACAGGTTCCACTTTCACACCCTTCCAAAAATGAGAGGCATGCCGAACCTGCCACAAAATCAAAGGGCAAAGGCACAAAAACAAATTTCAGCTCTCATGGACATGAAAGCGATTCAAGAGGTACCTGCAAAAGAACAAGGTCAAGGGTTTTATTCCAGACTATTCCTGGTACCAAGGAAAGACAAAGATTGGAGACCTATCTTAGACCTATCCATCCTAAACACATATCTACAGGTACCAAAATTCAAGATGCTCACATTACAGCAGCTTCTTCCCATGCTGGGCAAGGAGTCTTGGCTGGTAACATTGGACCTCAAGGAGGCATACCTGCATGTACCTATCAGACAAGATTGCAGAAGATACCTCATATTTTTTGCAGGTTCGACCCATTACCAATTCTCTGCATTGCCCTTTGGCTTACCTACGGCGCCCAGAGTGTTTACGAAATGCCTGGCATCAGTAATCGCCTTCTGCAGACTACAAGGAATACAAATCTACTCATATCTGGACGACTGCCTGATCCAAGCGGACAGCAAGGACATACTACTGCAGCACCTGGCGTTTGTAATAAAACTGTTGAACTTCCTGGGATACATAAGAAATGAAAACTAATACCCTCTCAACAAATAATTTTCCTGGGTGCCAACCACCCAGATGGCCTACCTCACGCCAGACAAACAAGGGCAGCTGTCTCAATACTTCAACAAAATGGCAACTTTCACCAGGCTAACTGCAAGGAAAGTCCTGCAGGCTCTGGGATTCATGGCATCTTGCATCCTATTAATCCCATGTGCAAAGCTGCATATGAGGAAACTTCAGTGGTACCTAAAAAACTTATGGTCTCAACACAGCCACAGCTTGGAAACAATTATACCACTCATTCCATGCCTTCAAAAGGAATTTTTGTGGTGGGCTAAAGCTTGCCAAAGAAACACAGGTCTCCCTTTCTGTGTACCTCAAGCAACTCAAATCATCACAACAGACGCCTCAGACTATGCCTGGGGAGCACATATGACAGATCAATGCATTCATGGAAAATGGTCCCAAAAAGAGAAGCACCTACACATCAATCAAAAGGAAATGCTAGCCGTGCAAAATGCTATTATGACCTTCAAAGACCTACTGCATCCAGGCCAGCTATTGATAAGGACAGACAACACCACAGTGATGTGGTACATAAACAAACAGGGGGGGAACTCATTCATACCCCCTGTGCAGGCAAGCCATGACCCTATGGAACACAGCACTGGAATTGCAAATTCAACTACAGGCACAATTTCTGCCAGGGAAGGAAAACACACTGGCAGACAACCTAAGCAGAAATATGACGGATCCACACGAATGGAAGTTGCATCCTCAAGCTTTCACAAAGATAACTCAGGCATGGGGACAGCCAGACATAGATCTCTTCGCTACCCACAGAAATTACCAGTTGAAAAAATTTTGTTCAAGGACCTATCATCCACAGGCCTGGAAAGTGGACGCACTTTCTTTCAATTGGACAACATTGACAGTCTATGCCTTCCCGCCTCTTCCTCTGCTGCCCAAAGTTCTATTAAAACTCAGAGCAGAGAGGCCGAAAATGATTCTCATTGCTCCAGACTGGCCAAGACAACACTGGTATCCACTCCTGAAGAGCCTGACACATTCCCCGCCATGGATCCTACTTCTAGTCCCTCTTCTGTTGTCCCAGCACAACTACAGAATCCTTCACGGCCAGCTCAAAACCCTAAATCTAGCTGCATGGAGAATTCCTTGATTTCCCAACAGACTCTCCTCTCCAAGGAGGTGCAGGATGGCATCTTGGAGGCCAGAAGACCTACTACTAGAAAAGCCTACTCCGCCAAATGGAAACGATTTTGTGCCTGGAATCAAGAAAAGGGCCAGAATCCTTGGGTAATAAATATACCTCAAATTTTACAGTACCTAGCTGAGGTGTTAAACAGTGGACTTTCCTTCTCCTCCATCAAGATCCACGCTTCAGCCATTTCTGCACAATACAACACAGATCCTCCTTTATTCTCTCATCCTCTCTTAAGGCAGTTCCTCAGAGGGGCAAAGAATATAAAACCCCCAAGAAAATCACCAGTCCCTGCTTGGGACCTCAACTTCGTATTGGAAAAGCTGACCCTTCCTCCCTTCGAGCCAGCTTCTTCAACAGAACTACAATACTTGTCATGGAAAACAGCCTTTCTTCTGGCTATCACCTCAGCATGCAGGGTTTCTGAGCTACAGGCCCTCATGGCTGTGCAACCATTCGTCATTTTCCATCAGGACAGAGTTTCCTTACGAGCCAACACTACCTTTATACCAAAGGTAGTACGCAGTGTAGCTTTGAATCAGACTATCCACTTACCTACCTTTTATCCTAATCCACAAAACAAAGGGGAAAGACTACTATATTCCTTGGACATTCACAGACAACTTTGTTACTATTTGAACAGGACAAAGCCATTCAGGAAATCTGAGCAACTCTTTGTGTCCTATGCTACAGGTGCTCAAGGAAAGGCTGTTTCCAAACAGACAATTTCAAAATGGATAGCCCACTGCATACGCTTTTGTTACTCATTTCATGGAAAAACTGTGCCTGCATGCATCAGATCCCACTCCAAGGGCCACAGCTACCTCTGCAGCCTTCCTCAGGGGGGTTACTACCAAGGACATTTTGGAAGCGGCCACTTGGAGTTCAGTCCACACTTTCTCCAAGCATGATCACCTTCCACTATACTCTAAGTCTAGAGGGGGTTTTGCCACAGCAGTCTTGCAGGGCATCCTCGCCCCTCCTACTTCCACTTAGTGCCTACCACACCCCTACATAGCTTTGGGATTCTTCCCATCTGTAATGACTGCAGATGTATGCACGATGAACATAGTACAGTTTTGTAGCTACCATAAATGTAGATGTTAGAGTGCTCATACAGCTGCAGTCCAGGTTACCCCCCCCTCCGTCCCCTCTTAGGACAGGCCTTATGACATACACCTTATCATTCAACCTATTTGGGGTATTCCCTTATGGTGTATTTGCTTGCAACTACTGTTTTTTGATAATTCTATTTTGCATGTTTGCATAAATTTATGTTTTGCCTTCCTTCTGGGGGCACCTGACATCTGGGGCAAGAAAAACTGAAGAAAATGGCGTCGGCTGCCTCTTTTGTACCCCTGCCGCACTGACATCAGGGAAGAGGTGACTACAACTGACGCCGGACCTAGACTTTGGAATTCGGCCAACCGAGGACCCGCCTGACGGCAGGATAACCCATCTGTAATGACTGCAGCTGTATGAGCACTCGAACATCTACACTTATGGTAGGTACAAAAGTGTACTTTTGTTGTTACAAGATTGCCAATCGATGTTTACGTCACCTAGGATAAATGTTTCTTGGGGTAAGTTTAATTTTAGCCAACATAGGATCTTTTCAATTGGAGGAATATTATTTCCTGGTGGGGCATAAATGCAAATAATAAAGATGGATTTGGCCGCGTTTAGTTTGTTTGATAATAAGAATTTCAGCATTGGAGTCCTGAGGAGGTTTTTGGTGGAAAGTGGTTATTTGGAGGCTAGTTTTAAATAGAATATCTATTCCACCACCTTTTTTAGATTCCCTGTCAAGGCATAAGATATTATAGCCAGGCAGAATGACTTCAGTGTCTCTTGTTGAAGGTTTTAACCAGGTTTCAGTTAGAACTCTACTCCTTTGATATTATTTGTCTAAGAGAGCATGTAGTTGAGTTGTTTTATTATTAATACTGCATATGTTGAGGTTAGCTATTGAGAGTGAGTGTTTGGGTTTTTTTAATAGTGGGTTATCAGTGGGTTTTTGGTCAATGGTTTGATTTAAGGAGGAGCCAATTGGACCTGGATTTGGGTGAATATCTTCATTGCGAAATAAGAGAAGCAGGGTTAGATATGCTGTGTTTGTATATTTACTTTGATGAAGGGGTAACCTTCTAGGATTTGGGTGAACATATTTTATGTGGGTTATCTTATGATATTTAGGTAAAAGATAGCTAGGTGTGGTAGTTATGTTGATGTGGAGGTTGAGGTGGATAAGATTTGAAGAGGAAGTTTGTTTATTTGGGTTGGTGAGGTGTGATAGTAGTGGGTGTTCGTAGGAGGTTATGATGTGTGCTAATATTAAAGGGGGAATAAGTGAGCATGAGTGAGAGGTATGTCTGAGTACTCGGGTATGGAGTTTGTACATTTTAAAGGTGGGTAATTAAGTTTTGGTAAATAGTACAAATGTAGTGGGAGTGGTATAGTAAGGCTAAGGTAATGGTGTATGAGAGAGGGTGTGGTTGAAAAATAGAGGTATGGAGGGAAAGAGAAGATTGGTTAATTGTGGTCAGGATTGTAATTGGGGGAAAAGGGGAGGGAATGTGGTTTGGTAGGTATAAACGTGGATGCACTGGGGGTGGGTGGGAATTGGGGGTAGGGTAGGGGAGCGGAGTGAGCCCGCAGGGCGAACGGAGCGGGAAGAGACACGAGAGTGGATTGTCAGGGGTGACAATCAGTGAGGAATGAAGAAATGCAGGTAAGTCAGAAGGTAAGAGATTATGGAGCACTGTAGAGAGGCTGTTAGGAGTAGGTGTATGTGGGGAATAGAGTGTAAATAAAGATATAAGGGGAATATATAGTGAAATAGATAGTCCAAGGAAAAGCTGGAATGGCAGTTAGAGAAGTAGGATAAGCAAGGGAGAATAGAGAAATATTTGCAGCTGAAATAGAGGGGCTACCTAGTGGTCAGTCCTTTTACTCCAGTTAAGAGGGTCTCCTAAGGGGATGTCTGACCAGGGATAGGGGGAGGTAACTAATACTTAGGTATAAAGATGGTATGGGCTGAGGTCCAGTATATTTAGAGAGAAAAAAACTTGGAGGGGGGGTTGGCTGCTGGCTAACCTAACAGAGAGGCTTGCCTACCTAGCAATATCTATATCAAGTTCTCCTTCATACAGTTCCTTCTAACCTATAACAACACATACTTTCACTGTCTTTTATCAGGCTGTTCTCCCAGGGAGTCGGTAAACAATTTCTTAGAGTTAGGTTAACTTTCTTAGGCGTTCAACTGGGTGTATTCAGGTGAACTGGTACAGGGAGATACAGGAACAGAAGGCCGGTTCACGTAGAAAGAGAGAAAATAGAAGAAGTAAGGAAAACAAATTGTAAATAACAGGGCAGGCAAGCGTTATAAAAAGACAGTATCTTAAAATATCTCAGCAAGAATTCACAGTATTCTATTTGCATAAATACAGTTTTAATCATACAGTGTATAATGGATACCACTAGAGGTTCATAAAGCACATTCAAGTGATAGACAATTGGCTATTATGACTAAACTTGCATTAGTTTCCTGGAGTTCTTTCTTTAAGAGAAAACAAATTCACATAAGATAAAATAGTACTCTAAGGTGAAGGTTATGCAAGGTCAGTATACAGAAGCAGCATTAGTTTTTGTCATTTAAAAAAGGAAAAGAAATGTAGTACACAGAGATGTATGCTGTTAAGGGGTAGAGTCCATAATCCTTCGTCAGAATAAAAGGAATGGGCCTCACGGAATGTGTTCAATAGGTAAACTAGTTTTAGTTATGTAGGATAAGTTTAAGTGAATGTAATGTAGGTTAGTATAACTTCAGCTTAAGTTAAAGCTGGTAACAATATCACTAGGGCAGCGAATAACTAATTGCAAGCATATACTATGCAGCAGAGCACAGTTTCAGGGGTTAAACTAGTGTAATCTGTTAGAAGCCATTAGTATAATTAGTAGACCCTTGAGGAGACTGTTAAGGCGTTGTTTCCTTGGTTAGAAAGCAAAAGAAAACGTAGTGTAGTCAGTACAACAAAAATATACAACAGTAAGTTACAGATTCACAGGATAATAGCTTAGTATAATGAGTACGCTGATTTAGTATTCCATGCTCGACTCTATGTAAGCTGAGCGTATTTAAATTTCAGCCAGGTAAATATGTCAGAAGCAAGTTAAAGGACCACTACAGGCAAATGAAGAAAACATATAATGTTAAGTTGTCTATCTCGCCTTCATTCTTGCTGGATGGGTTCGGAGCCGATCCTCGGCTCCGACTCGGCCACTCTAAAAGCTCGAGAGCTAGTTCCACCGGCTCGAGGCTCCCCTATATCCCACAATGCTAGGCGGTAACTCCTCAGATCTCATTTGCCGCTATAGCGATCGAGGTGCTTTTCAACCGGCTCGTCAGGTTAGTTTTAAAAACTAGTTGTTATCTTAGATAGACCCCCCCCCCTTTTTAACTTAGTTTCTTCATAATTTTATAAATTAGGTAATTTCCTTCCATTCCTAGTTTAATTTTCCCCCTTTTTTTCCTAAACTCACTAGAGTTCTTCCCTTGGGCTTTAGGCCCAGTCCCTCCCTTCCTGGAGTGACTGTGTTTAGTAGGGATTTAATTTTTCTAAATTACTTATAATTTAATTTAAAATTTTAATAAGTGTAATCTGTGTGTGTGTGAGTGTGTGGTTACACTTTTTTCTTCTTTAGACATGTCTAAGGAATCAAAGGTCTCAGGCTTTAAGAAGTGTGACTCGTGCTGTCAGAAGATGTCTCTGACAGACGGTCACACTTCTTGTGTTTACTGCCTGGGACCTTTGCACCTGCAGGACTCTTGTGCTGTTTGCCATGGCTTCAGCCCTAGAGTCCTGCAGAAGCGTAAAAATAAGCTCATTCTAAGGGGCTTATTGAAGCCTGAGAGTCCCCCGACTCAATCCTCGGGGAAACCCTCGAAGCCTCCCAGATCTTCGGCTCCGGTCTCCGAGTCGTCTTCTGGGGCTCCGAAGGTTGTTCGAACATCGGCTCCGGCTGGAGCCGATGACTCTCGAACTCATGTCCCTACTATTTCCTCGGCTCCGGCCGGAGCCGAGGAAGACATTGCTGAGTTGGCTCCGATCGAATTGTCGGAACCGACCTCTAGAAAAAGGTCCCGATCACCATCTATCGGCTCCGTTCTTTCGGCTCCAGCATCACCATTACTCTCTGAACGGAGCCATAGATCTCACTCCTCTAGGTCGTCGAGACTATCAGATCATGACCTTCAGAGGGTAGCGAGTTGACTTCTTAAGTCCGAGGCACTGGCCCAGATGCTTCAAAGTCCGACTCAACAGTCGAGGACTATTCCCATTACTCAGAATGTTCCTCCTCTGACTCCTTTGAGTTCGGAGCTGGGGCGGCTCGGACCCGAGACTGTGGTGGTGTCGGAACCGATACCATTGTCTTCGGTGCCATCGTCTGCTTCGATGTCTTCCTTGGAAGAATCTCGGCGCCGGACTTCCCTCGTCGGCTCCGAGGGGGTGAGTGGCATCGGACCCTTGTCCGACCCCGCTCTCCCTCTCGGTGCTTCGGCGCTAGTGAGATCGGCTCCGACATCGGCCTCTGAGCCATCACTGTCGGTGCCGGGGGAGGTTTTCAGCTTTTCGGAGCGGAGACCTCTGGCTCTGCCTGACAGGGGTGCCTTCGAGGTCATGAGGAGCGTGTTAGAACCTGGTTCAACTCCACAGTCGGCTCCGTCTGCCCCTCCCTCCACGGTGCCTCCGGTGATTTCTGCTCACTCTCTCATCCCGGACTGTAGAGAGCCAGCTCCTCAAGTGTCCCCAGTGGGGATCTCCTCCTCTTCCGAGGCCTCTCCTGACCCGGTAGGAGAGCCCCCTAGGAAGAGGCAGTGCAAGAGGAAGCACATTGACTTCCCTGAGTCTGTCACCTCTGACACTGATTTAGAGGATTCTGAAGGTTCCCCTCGTTCCCCCTCTGAAGATGTCTCCTTTGCAGACATCCTCGAAATCTTAAAACAGAGTGGGAATTGGCCAGCCCTCAACCCTTCATAGGATGAAGCTGTGTATTTTGAGGCGTTTGGCTCTCTCCCTTCCACCTCCTGGGTGTCCCCTCCCTTTGACCCCTCATGCAAGTGGTGGCAAAGAAGGCCTGGACGGCTCCTGACTCAGTGGAACCCACCCCCAGGAGATAATCAAAATTTATCACTGCCCCCAAGGACAAAGAATTTTTAACCAAAGGCGTCTCTGTTGATGCTATGGTGGTGGCTGCGGCCACCAAGAAGGAGTTAGCTGATCCTTCGGTGCCTGTTCATCCTCCTAACAAGGAGTCTAGGTCTATGGACAGGTACGGGAAGCGGATGTTCTCGTCGGCGACCTTTACTATGCGCTCGCTGAATTACCTGTGTCATTTCACTCGTCTTCAGAGAGATTTGCTCAAGGAAGCGAGCGAAATGTTAAAGGACCCAACAGCTGCAGGTTTTCAGGATAGGATGAACTCTCAGCTGGCGACCTTTAATTCTATAACTAACTCCTCCATGCGCCTTCTTTCATATGCGGCAGATGGAGCGAGTAGAGCGGCAGGTACAGGTGTGGCCTTGCGTCGGCACACCTGGATGTGGCTATGTAATTTTGCGGACCCTTTCAAGGCGTCCTTCACTAACTCCCCTTTTGATGGATCATCCCTCTTTGGTCCTCAAGTGAAGGAAACCCTGACTAGGTGCGAGACTGATGGCAAAACTCTCTCTGCCGTCGGAGTCCGTTTTTCTACTCCTTCTAGGCTTTACCCCAAAGGCCAGAAGGGGGGAAAGATGTGGTTCCGCAAACAATCTCAGGGAGATTTACCTGACGCACAGAGTCGATTCCCCTCTAGAGGCAGAGGGGGGAACAATAATGGTAGACGCCGTCCTAGAGGCAGAGGGGGCCCGCAGAATCAGGGCAGTCAAGAAACCTTTTCCGACAAGCCTTTTCAGCATCCCTGAGGTGTTGCCCGACTGTCCACCTTCAGAGGCAGTCGGGGGAAGATTATCTCTGTACCCAGAAGCCTGGATATCCCTAACTCAAGACAAGTGGGTACAGTCTATCATTTCCGAAGGCTACAGAATCCCATTCTTTTTCATTCCAAAGCAATCCAAAAAATCCCTTCCAGACGTTCCACCCAGTCAAAGGGAGCAAGCAACACTAGAAATTTCAAAGCTGCTGGCAAAAAGAGCCATTCAACCAGTTCCAGCAGACCAACAAGGATCCGGAATCTACTCTGGATTCTTTTTGGTTCCAAAGAAAACAGGGGACTGGAGACCCATTTTGGATCTCAGCAACTTGAACAAGTTTGTCAAGAAAACAAAGTTCCGGATGGTCACGCTGCAGTCCATTCTACCCCTTTTAGGGCGGGACAACTGGATGTGCTCAATAGATCTCCAGGATGCGTACTATCACATCAGAATGAGTCGACGCTCCAGGAGATTCCTCCGCTTCAGGCTGGGAACCAGTCATTTCCAATTCAGGGCCCTGCCCTTTGGACTCACTACAGCCCCCCGAGTGTTTACCAAATGCATGGCAGTGGTCGCCTCTCATCTGAGATGACAAGGATTCCAGGTGTTTCCGTATTTAGACGACTGGCTCCTTACAGCCCCCACCAAGCATCTTTTGCTTCTTGCCAGAGACTACACTTTTCACACATGTCAAACACTAGGCATTTCAATAAATTACGAAAAGTCTGTCTCGTCGCCTTGTGTTATTACCTTCATAGGCGCAAATCTAGACACAATCAACATGTCAGCCAGACTCACAGAGCAGAGAATAGCAGACATACACAGACAGGTCTCTCTTGTCTTGCAGAGCAACAAAGTCAAAGCCAGATTGATCCTGAAGGTCTTAGGGATTATGGCGGCGGCCATCCCTCTTCTACCATTAGCTCGCTTCCATATGAGAATCTTACAATGGATGCTCTTCACACAATGGTCTTTCCAACGACTTCCAATGTCCCATCCTATTCGGATAACACAATCGTGCAAGAATCATCTCTCTTGGTGGATCACATCTCCTCAGCTCCTCCTAGGGAGACCTTTCATCCCTTCCCCTCCAGTTGCTACAGTGACAACGGACGTCTCCCTGATCGGGTGGGGGGGGGGCATTACCAGGGCAGGACGGTCCAAGGCATGTGGCAACCTTTCGAGTGCCACTTGCACATAAATGTCCTAGAGATGAGAGCAGTGCTTCTAGCGTTGCAAGCCTTACAAGACTCTCTTCCCAAGGGAACTATAGCAATTCAGACAGACAATATGTCTGTAGTGTGGTACATCAACAAACAAGGCGGAACCAGATCTTACCCCCTATGTCGAGAGGCACTCAGACTGTGGCAATGGGCGATTTCTTCTCGGCTGTTTCTGTTAGCAACGCACATTCCCGGGAAGTCCAATGTGATTGCGGACAAATTGAGCAGAGCTATTCTCATGCCTCACGAGTGGTCTCTGAAGAATTCAGTGTTGGAGAAAGTTTTTCAAAAGTGGGGCCAGCCTTGCTGCGACCTTTTCGCTACTCCCCAAAACAGCAAGTGCGACGATTTTTTCACCCTCTTTCCCCAACCAGGCCACCCCAGCAGAGACGCTGTAGTACACGATTGGCCCCGGGGACTTCTGTATGCCTTTCCTCCCTTCCCACTGATATCTCAGCTAATACAGAAAGCCATCGCTCAGAAAGCTTCCATGATCCTCATTGCCCCTTACTGGCCTCGACAGGTTTGGTTCCCATTTCTCCACCGTTATCTGTTGGAGCAACCTTGGCATCTGGACCCAGTTCCAGACCTCTTGACCCATCAGTCGGGTCAGTTGCACCACTCCCTCCCTTCTCTGAACCTCACAGCATGGTTCCTCCAATTCCAACTCTAGCCAGGCTTCCTCTAATATCTCACTCAGTTCGAGATATTTTGATAGCCTCTCATAAATCTTCCACTCGGAAGATTTATCATAGTAAGTGGAAACGTTTTTCCTGTTGGGCGCAGTCAAAGAATATAGATCCTTTCACTGCTTCCATTCAATCAGTTTTAGACTTTCTAGCCGAACTTTTCCACTCAGGGTCGTCTCCGTCTACCATCAAAGTTCAATTGGCAGCTATATCGAACTTTCATGTTGGAGTCTCAGAGTCCTCCATTATGTCTCACAAACTCTGCAGAGCCTTTTTAAAGGGAGTTTTTCTCCTCAAACCACCTATCAGGGATCCTCCTCCTCAATGGGATCTCAACTTGGCTCTAGCGTCCTTAATTCTTCCCCCCTTTGAACCTGCGTCTTCATGTTCAATGAAGTTACTATCTTGGAAAACACTCTTTAGTAGCTATCACTTCAGCTAGAAGAGTCTCTGAACTCCATGCTCTGTGTAGTCGACCCCCTTATCTTTTGTTTCATAAGGATAGGGTGTCCTTGCGTACTAACCCATCCTTTTTGCCTAAAGTAGCTTCACTGGCAAATTTGAATCAAACCATTGATCTTCCTGTGTTCTTCCCTAATTACTCGAACAGGTCAGAACAAAAATTACATTGCTTAGACGTTCATCGCCAACTTAGGTACTATTTAGACAGGACCAAACAATTCAGGAAGTCTGATCAACTGTTTGTTTCTTATGCAAAAGGTAGAATGGGCCTTCCAGTTTCTAAAGTATCTCTCTCTAGATGGCTTACTTCGTTGATTACCCTTGTCTGTGAGATCAGACATCAGCAGTTGCCATCCAAACCCAGGGCTCATTCAACTAGAGCTTTAGCCACATCTATAGCTTTCCAAGATAGGCTGCCTATTGATTCGATTTGTTCTGCAGCTACTTGGGCTTCTCCCCATACCTTCATTTCTCATTATTAGTTGGACTTGGCCTCTAGGGACCGAGCCAACTTTGGTTCCACTGTACTCAAGAGTCTGTTCCGATAGGCCACCCGGGACAAGGTGCTAGGGACGCGGTCCCATCCAGCAATAATGAAGGCGAGATAAACAACTTAACATTTAGAAGTTGTGTACCTACCATAACGTTCCATGTTAGTTGTCTTCTTCTCGCCTTCTTTCTTGCGTCCCACCCTCCTTCCCCCTAGCCTGGACAGACCTAGAGGAGTTTGTTTTGTTACTTTTATGGAATTTCCTTGCTGGGCTTAGCTTTCAAACGAGATCTGAGGAGTTACTGCCTAGCATTGTGGGATATAGGGGAGCCTCGAGCCGGTGGAACTAGCTCTCAAGCTTTTAGAGTGGCCGAGTCGGAGCCGAGGATCGGCTCCAAACCCATCCAGCAAGAAAGAAGGCGAGAAGAAGACAACTAACATGGAACGTTATGGTAGGTACATAACTTTTTATCGTACTATGATTTACTACACCTCCCAAAGCTGCCTTCGGCAAAATAAGTACTCATTCCTAATTTTATTTTGTTTTTACTCTTGTCTGCCCTCATGGGGGCAGACATGGTGATTCCTTTGGAAAGCTAAATCTGTCCTATAATGCAGACTGTGAGGACAAATAGCTCTACCATTTGTTGTCAGACTAGACTTCCATTCACTTAAAATGGAACTCCTGAAAAAACTGCCAAGTTTGAGAGTCTGCAGCTCATGTGTCATTGACTGGTATGCGCTGAGTTTTACAAATGTTTCTACTGATGTACTACACATTCACTGAAAAAAACTTGCAAAAGTGTCAACAAATTACTGAGATAAAAAAGACTTCACAAGGAGCAGTTTTGCAAGTTTCAGTTCCTGGCCGGGTTACTCCTCCCATCTCCCCTCCTTCAGTGGGCTACAGTCTCACATTTCCAGCTTTGCTAGATTCAACTATTTAGTCAGCTTTGCATGACAATAGAAATAAAAAATAGCCTGGTGTGCCACTAAAACTGTTCCCTTGTATGTCTCTTCACTTCTGAATAGCAATTCCCAAGAATAAAAAAAAAATAGCAAAGTCATCAGTCCAGAGTTTAGGCTAGTCTATCCATTTTTTAAAATGTGCACAGTAAAATATTCAACTTATAATGCATTTTGGCTGCTGACGTGTTTATCTTTACATAGTTATTCTCTTGTAGTATAACCTGAACTTATGGCATTTAATGATAAATTTTACAACAATTCTCAGTTTCTTAACAATGACCTCCCAAGCCTCTGATGTGACCTAGTGCTTTCTTACTATTGCTTTATGTACTTTGTCTTAGTTGTATACTTGTAGTGCGTTTCTCATCCTTTCAGCAACAGACTCCTGGGGAAGCATATACTTTTATTGAAAGAGTACCAGCAGCTGTAGCAGTGATACCACACTCCAAAACAATGCACTCAAACAGTACTGACAAACACAAGGGACTGTATATGTCTGATTCAAGCAGTGATGAAATTGCTAGGGACTTCACTGAGCAAAATTCTACTCTTAATTTCTCCATTTCATAATGCATAACATTCGCACCACACTTACAAAGGCACACCTCCACCTTCTACAAACACAGAAACCCACACAACTGCTACGGTTTCTCCCTTCAGTTATTGCAAGCCAAGAATAACACTTTTTAATAAGGATACCTACCAGACAAGTCTGCATAGTGCACTTGGTCTACCTGCATCATCGCAGCCCCCCCCCCCCGCAACTGCAACATTGCCAGATAAAGCCACTGCTACGGTCTGGTTTCTCCCTACCTTTATTGCAAGCCAAGAATAACGCATTTTAATAAGGATACCTACCAGACAAGTCTGCATAGCAGACTTGGTCTACCTGCATCATCGCAGCTGGGCCCCCCCCAGCAACTGCAACATTGCCAGATAAAACCACTGCTACGGTCCGGTTTCTCCCTACAGTTATTGCAAGCCAAGAATAAAGTACTGTTCTGTACTCTTACCATAAATGTAGATGTTTGAGTATGTTCACTGTTACAGTCATTACTGCAGGGTTCTTCCTGCTGGCAGCAGCCCTAGATCGGCCAGAGTCCCAAAGTCGGGTCCGACGTCGGCTGAAGTCGCTCCTGCCCTGAAGTCAGTGCGCCAGCGGTATAAAGACCTCAGCCGACGCCATTTTCCCCAGTTTTTCTTGCCCCAGATGTCAGGTGCCCAAAAATAAAGGCCAAAAGCTTAATCAAAAACAATAAGCAAACATAAACCAGAACATTCCCAAATATCACCAGCAAAAATACCTCGGAGAAAAAAAGAAATGTCAAGGAGACACAGACTCAAAGAACAACAAAAGAGGGGACAGGAGGGAGGGTAACCCAGACTGTAACAGTGAACATACTCGAACATCTACATTTATGGTAAGAGTACACAACTGTACTATGTTCGTGGTTCATTGTTACAGTCATTACTGTAGGGTTGAATCCCAAAGCTAAGAAAGGGTGGATGGAGAAGGAACAGAAGGGGCGGCCACAAAACCCTGCAGGACTGCAGAGGCAAAACCTGCCCTAGATTTAGAATAGAGAGAGATTGTAGTGCTTAGAAAAAGTATGCACAGAACTCCAAGTTGCAGCTTCTAAGATCTCCTTGGCAGGAACTCCACTGAGAAAAGCTGCCGAAGTGGCAGTAGCTCTGGTAGAATGTGTTCTGACATTAACAGGAACAGGCTTACTATGATGAGAGTAACAGAACTTAATGCAGTGGGCAATCCACTTAGAAATAGTCTGCTTAGTGATTGCTCTCCCCTGTGAGGTAGAAGCATAAGCCACAAACAATTGGTCCGATTTCCTGAAAATCTTGGTCCTGTCCAGGTAAAAACTAAGCTGCCTGTGTATATCTAAAGAATGCAAAATACTTTCCTCTTCACTTTGAGGATTAGGATAAAAGGTAGGCAAATGAATAGTCTGATTCAAGGTTACTTTCGAAACCAACTTGGGCATAAAGATGGGATTAGTCCTCAGGGACACCCTGTCCTGATGAAAAATAATAAAGGGTTCTACAGCCATGAGAGCTTGCAATTCCGAAACTCTTTTGGCAGTGGTAATGGCTAAAAGAAAAGCAGTTTTCCATGATAAAAACTTTAAATCTGTGGAAGCTGCAGGTTCAAAAGGAGATGAAGTTAACTTTTCCAAAACAAAGTTGAGATCCCGAGTGGGAACTGGTGCTCTTAAAGGAGGCCTTATATTCTTCGCCCCTCTCATATATTGCTTAAGTAACGGATGAGAAAAGATTGGGGGATCCGTATTGTAATGTGCAGAAGCATGAATTTTGATAGATGAAAAAGATAGGCCCTTATGTAACATCTTTGTTAGGTATTGTAAAATCAGAGGAATGTTTGGAACTGCAGAATCAAAACCCTGGGCCTGAGTCCAGGAGCAAAATCTTTTCCATTTACCTGCATAAGATTTACTGGTGCTGGGCCATCTAGTTTCAAGAATTACATCCAGTACCTGTTTGGTAAGGGTAGAACTGTTTAAAGACCCTGGATCCGTCAGGCTGCTAGATTCAGAGTTTTGACATGGCTGTGCAGGATCTAGCCGTCTTGAGACAGTAGATGTGGAAGTTGTGGCAAAATCCAGGGTGGATCCTGAGCCAGGTTCATCAGGGTGGAATACCAGAATTGCCGAGGCCAGTTGGGAGCCAGTAAAATCATTCGCGGCCTGCCCTGTTTGATTTTCAGAAGTACCCGAGGAAGAAGAGGCAAAGGTGGAAAAGCATATACTGAAAGGTGCTTCCAACTGAATGAAAGAGCATCCACTTTCCATGCTAGCTTGTGGTAGGTCCTCGTGCAGAACGTTTGAAGTTGATGGTTTTGGGGAGATGCAAAAAGATCTATGTCCGGGCTCCCCCACGCCTCCATTATCATCCTGAATATCCGAACATCCAACATCCATTCGTGTGGTGCTTAGACTGTCCGCCAGAGTGTTGTCCTTTCCTGGCAAGAATTGAGCTAGTAAGTCCACCTTGTTGGCTAGTGCTGTGTTCCACAGAACCATGGCCAAACTGCACAGGGGGTAAGAATGAGAGCCTCCCTGCTTGTTTATGTACCACATCACTGTAGTGTTGTCCGTCTTTATCAGTAATTGCCCCGGTAGAATAAGATCTTTGAAGGCTGTCTGAGCATTCTGTACAGCTAGCATCGCCTTAAAATTTATGTGCAGATGCATTTGGTCCTCTGTCCAGACACCCTGAAGACATTTCCCTTGCATGTGGGCTCCCCATGCATGATCCGAAGCATCCATCGTTATGACTTGATTGGCTGGAATGGGACAGAAAGGCCTCCCCTTGTTTTGGAGACAGGCCTCGGCCCACCAAAGAAATTCCTGCCAGCGACAAGGCAAAATTGCGATCACTCTTTCCGGACTGTGGCAATGCTGAGACCATACACTCTTGAGGTACCACTGTATCTTCCACATATGCAGCCTTTCATATGGTATTAACAGAATGCAGGATGCCATGTAACCCAGAGCCTGCAGAACTTTTCTTGCAGACAGCTGACTCATTAAAGCCAGATTTTTGAAATAAGAAGCCAGTTGCACTTTTTTGTCTGGTGTCAAATAAGCCATCTGGGTTGTAGTGCTCAGAAGCGCACCCAGGAAAGTAATTTGCTGCGTGGGCACCAGGTTTGATTTCTTTAGCTTCACCGTGAACCCTAGGTAGAAGAGAAGATGCTGCACAAATGTTAGATGCTGAAGTAAAGTCTCCTTGTCTGCTTGAATGAGACCGTCGTCCAGATAAGGGTATATTTGAATTCCCTTCTGTCTGCAAAACGCCATTACTGGTGCCAGTCACTTTGTAAAGACCCTGGGCGCAGTAGATAAGCCAAAGGGCAGCACAGAGAACTGGTAATGGCTCGAGCCCACTTTGAATCTCCGGTACCTTCTGCACTCTTGCCATATGGGAATATGCAGGTAAGCCTCCTTAAAGTCCAAAGTCACCATCCAAGCGTTCTTGCTCAGCATAGGCAGCAGCTGCTGCAGAGTGAGCATCTTGAATTTTGGAATTTCTAGGAAGGTGTTCAATACGGAAAGGTCCAGGATTGGTCTCCATGCGTTTTCCTTCCTGGGAACCAGGAAAAGTCTTGAATAAAACCCTTGCCCCATTTCTGAATCTGGTACCAAACCTATGGCCCTCATATCCATGAGGGACCGAACTTGCCCTTGTGCTCTGCCCATTGATGCTTTGGCAGATCTGGCCATCTGTTTGATCTTGGCAAGGTATGGAAATGAAACCTGTAACCCCTTGAAACTATGTCCAGAACCCATTTGTCTTGGGTTATGCGGCTGCAATTGTGATAAAAAAAGAGAGATTTTTCCTCCCAAAGACGCATCCAGGAGGGATACCCCTGGAGCTAGTAAGGGAGAGTCATAATGACTATTTCCTGTAAGGTTGTGACCTATCTTGCCTTCCCTTGGGAGAGGGGGCACTCCACTGCTTATTTCTGAAAGGGGGCTGTGCCTGACCCCTACCTCTGGAATGCCTGTATCTGCCCCTTTGAGGTCTGTCCGAGCTCAGAAAGCACCAAGGTTTAGCTGGCAAATTCATGCTAAATCTAGGGGAGTATACCTGAAGAAAATCCTTTAACCATCTGCGTAGATTTGGCTTTGTCTTCCATTTTCTTCAATACTTCCTCAGCTTTGGCCCCAAAGAAAACATTGTGTTGCAAAGGGGCATCTAAAAGGTTTGCTTTAACCTGCTCAGGCAAACTTTGCTCCTTTAACCACGCGTGCCTTCTAATAACTGCGCCAGTTGCTGCAGCCCTGCAAGAAGCCTCCAAAGAATCAAAACTGCAGTGCAGGTTATGTTTACCCACCTGCTCAGTGGCATGCAATAAATCCTGTAATTCCTTATTGTTTGCACCACCAGAAACAGCAGACATCTTTTGCTTTAACACAGACAAAAGGTATTGCTGATATTTTAACATATGAAATTGACAATTCAAAGCTCTAATAGACAATGTAGCAGAAGTATAAACTTTTTTGCCCCGTCTTTCCAAGGCTCTGGACTCTCGGTCAGAGGGAATAGGATTCTTAGCAGAGGCCGCTTTAACACCCTTAGGGCCCTGAGAAATAGTTTGTGGATCAGCTGAAGGATTCTTAAAAAGATATTTGTGGGAACCTGGAACCCTATAATACCTATCCGGTTTGACAGGAGCAGGAGGAAAAGAATCAGGAGAGAGAGATGCCTCTGTAAAAACATCATCCACAATGTCCAATACAGGGGGAATAGCCAGGAGTCTATGCTGTGGAAGCAGAAGAAAATCCCTAAGCCTTTTCTTAGATTCAGAGTATTCCTGCCCTTCCCAGTGAAAATGCTCTCTCATTTCATGCAAGGTTTCCCCAAATGAATAATCCTCAGCAGGAGAGGCCGAAGGAAGGGATTCGTCAGCATCAGAATCCTCATAAGGAGGGAAGGAATAATCCTGCTCAGAAGAAGAAGCAGAAGAAATCGAAACTTGATCTGAGGAATCATAATCTGGCTCTAGCCTAGGTCTGTTGTCAGGAGGGGGATGAGAACCCCTGATCATAGTTAACAGGTCTTCAGCCATTCTAAGCATCTGTCTTTGAGGTCTAGGGCCCTGAACAGAAGGTGCCTGTGCATGCTGCTTTGTCTTTGCCGGAGCCTTAGTCTTTGCCTTTGTCCTTGACTGCAAAACTGGAGTCATCTGTACATGAAGCTGTGTAGGCCTAAAAACTCCCTCAGAAGCCGGTGCCTGCACAGCGGCTCCGGACCCATCTAAGGGAGCAATATCCGGAGGTCCAATCCCTGAAAAGTCTGAAGGCCCTATCGGCTCCTCACGGGAGTCAGTACAGGCAACTGGTTCAAAAGTGGCGGACGACAGGGGCTGCGAAAGCGCCTCACTGACGACAGCCGAACCGGCAACTGGCTCTGGTTGAATAAAGTTGTCCACTTTGGACCTCGGAGTTCTGTCTTTATCCTTGCGCCACTTATACACTGCAGTAGCTGGATAAGAATCAGACGACATATTGTAATTAAATCTTTTTCCAAAATAATGGAGGGCAAAATCATACCTACGCCTAATAGTGCGTTGATTAAACTTAGCACAAAACCTACAATTAGCTATGTCTTGGTCAGGACCCAAGCAAGGTATACAGTAAGAGTGAAAATCCTTATGAGGTATTTGCTTCCCACAAGAAATACAGTTACTAACTTTTTCTGACATCGGACTAGAGCAAGAAAAAGGTTTCCCCAACGGGGTACTTAGCTCAAAAGAAGAAGTCTTCATTTCAAAAGCCACCAAAAACAAACGGGAGTCGGCCGACCTGCACTTGCGAACTGCTTTGCAACGGGCACCGCACGGCAAGAAAGACTGGGGAAAATGGCGTCGGCTGAGGTCTTTAAACCCCTGGCACACTGACGTCAGGGCAGGAGTGACTTCAGCCGACGTCGGACCCGACTTTGGGACTCTGGCCGATCTAGGGCTGCTGCCAGCAGGAAGAACCCTACAGTAATTACTGTAACAGTGAACCACGAAGAACATCACTTTTTAATAAGGTTACCTACCAGACAATTCTGCATAGGTGACTGGATATTTACAGTTCTTGTTATTAGCAGATGTGGTCCTTAACAGTTATGTTTTAACCATTGTGACTGGTTATTTATATTTCCTTTTACAGCACATTTGTTACTTTTACTAGTTATTTTTTAAACATTGTTTTGGCCGCCCCCCACCAGGCAACTGTAGCTTTGTCTACTGCCACTGGGTGGCATACCTTAACAATATACTTGCTGTGTCTTGTCCCAAATAGATCTGCCTCCACACTGAATACTTGTAAAGTAAGGCAAGTACCATTTACTTGGTGTATTTTGTCCCCAGATAGATTTACCTTCCTTTGTATTACTTGCACACCAAGGCCTTAAATTAGTGTTTCTGCAACTAACTGCTTACACTCCTATTTTCCTGCTTCGACCTCTTCCTTGCTTACACTTGCATTACAGCTCCAAGGCTTCCACTTCTTATGCTGATTACTTTTCTTTGCAGTTTTCTGTGAGGGGGCGGGCCAGATCTCTACCGGCTTTTTCTGGTTATACCTTCACCCATTTTGTATCTCCCTCCTCCCCCATGCACATTAACTAGTCTATATTAGTGGGTCTCCTTGAGCGGCGCCCTTTTGAAAGTTATCTTTTGGCCTGCTTGTGGTGAGGAAGCTTTCCCAGACCTTTTTCAGTGTGACTGCATCAATATAAGTAAATTTAAGTAGTACAATACAGCCAGACAGACACATTTGGTGTAAACAGAAACAAGTGGAATGATACATTTGGTGTACAACGAAAAGAAACAAGTAAGCCCATTGATATAATTGGAGTTGGTGTTAGCTCCGCTGCGCTCGGGCTCACTCCGCTCTCCTCCCTGCTTCCTATTCCCACCCGCTCCCACTAGTGCTACATTTCAACTGAACTTAGCCACGCCCATCATGCTAACCACCAATCACTGAATCTGCCCCACCCCTGTACACATTTCATTCTCTTCCACTATTCCACATCCTGTAAAGCACAGTCTTCCATCTAACTACCTTACAATCACAAACGACACCTCTCATCATCCACCACACCCACCCCATCCCAAGCAGATCTCTCACTCATGACCAAACCATGCCCAAACTACCCAAACCCACATACATATACCTCTTACTATTGCTCCTAGGTGTACCCACACTCCCATTGCTAACTTCTATCACCAACCACCAAAAACAACTTAATTTTATCCATATACCAAGGAAAACTACTTCCACCGACATTATTACAACACACCCTTTTACTCAACTAGTCCCACATCACTACCAAACCTTCTTTATTCACCACTTGCACACGTATCACAGCCATCATACTACCAGTCTCAAACTATAAAGAACTTTAAGGACCTAAACAAACTACTCAAACTCTATTTTTACCTCAGAACCTAACTCATTAGCTATGGTGATATACACCTAAACCCAGGCCCAGAAAATCTAGGAGCCCCAGGACGAACGGAGCGGTTTGAGACAGTTGAGTGAGACAGTCGAGGTGAGCAATCAGTGGAATTCTGATTGTGGAGGAGTGACTGCAAGGGTAAGAAGGTTTGTGATCTGTGTGGAAGAGTAGGATGTAGTTTAAGTGAATATTAAAGGTAGATAGTGGTAAAGTATAGCAGAAAA
This sequence comes from Protopterus annectens, assembly GCF_019279795.1. Taxonomy (NCBI): domain Eukaryota; kingdom Metazoa; phylum Chordata; order Ceratodontiformes; family Protopteridae; genus Protopterus; species Protopterus annectens. The sequence goes on from NC_056739.1 coordinate 713,334,519, forward strand.
GGTAATATGTAGGGTCAGTTGTAAGAATGCAAAAAAGGAGTTAAAAAAGAATACAGCCTTATGAGGATGAGGGCAACAAGAGAGGAGCAGATAGGAGGGTGCCACCTAGTGGGCAGTCAGGTTTATAACCACAGAGGTGAGGAAAAAAATCAGGCAAGGCTAGACTAGGGCTAGAAAGGCAATATAGATGAAGGGTTAATAAAACTAGAAGTATGAGAGGGAATATACGTAGTCTACTGGAGTTAGGGGGGGTGGCTACTGGGTGTTCAGGCTGTGAGGCATACAATAATTAACAACAAGGATTAAAGCAGTGAAATGAATTAGCTATAAGCCTAGCATACAAATTGCACATACTCTCTTATCACTTTACGTGTGAGAACAGCAGTTTTCACTTATGAAGTGATGTTACAGTTGGATGATTGGGGGGGGTCCTTGGGTCCCTGTTGGATAGTAATCTCCTAGTGGAGGGTAGGCAGGCTGAAGAGGTGAAAGCAGATATGTATCAAAACAGGAACAAGAGAGAAGGGGAGAAAGACAAGAAAGAGACAAAAAAGTATTAGATGGCACACTACAAAATGGTTAGGCAAATTACTTAGCAGCAATCAAATCCACATCTCTAGAGATAGGAAAGTCAAGAAAATGGTTTACTACAAACAGTTTACATCTATCAATTATACAATAGGCTTGGTATAAGTGAAAACACTGTTACAGGCAAAGCATTTGTGGTATGACTTTGTGAGAAGAACACAACAAGAAACCGATAGTTAAAACACAATAAACCAGTGCAAACAGTTGCAAAGAACAATATACCCTGCTCACTCTGTAGCTGATTAAAGTTAGCTAAATTATATTCTAAGCCTTTTGTTGTATTTATTAACTGTTCTGGATGAAAGGAATGCACCTAGTATGCAATTTGGATTAAGAAAGGTACATAATCAATGCCGGTGGTTATACAGGGTTTGGCGTCCCTCTGAGTAAGCACATAGTAACAACAACCAATAAAATATACGTAAATCCAGTCAAAAGGATGAAACGCCACTATCTTTGAGTGGCGTTGGGCAAACTAATTACAGATTAGAGGAGTGTAATGTCTGGAGCGAAAAATATACCTGCCACGCACCACGTGTTAGTGGTACAGCAAAAGGATGAAACGCCACTATCTTTGAGTGGCGTTGGGCAAACTAATTACAGATTAGGGGAGTGTAATGTCTGGAGCGAAAAATATACCCGCCACGCATCACGTGTTAGTGGTACAGCAAAAAAGCAGTTTATTTGTACATATGGTAGTTAGGATAAAAACGCCACTATCTTTGAGTGGCTTTGGCCAAGATAACTGCAGATTTGATAGGGTAGTATCGGGAGAGAAAAAACTCCCGCCACACACTGCGTGTGTACAGGACTGGATAAATGCAATTTAT
>NC_056739.1:713372872-713387872 GCF_019279795.1 Protopterus annectens
AAGGACACACTGATCCTAAAAGACACTAACTTTGATGGGGGAGAAGGATCGCCTTGATCCCCACCTGATGACGTCTCCTTTGGAGACATTCTAGAGATCTTAAAGCAGAAAGGTGGGTGGTCTGTCCAGCCTCCTCCTCCTGAGGAGTCAGTGTTCTTGGAGGTGTTCGGGGACGGCCCAACTGCATCCTGGGTAACCCCTCTGTCGGATGACCTCTTTGATTTGGTATGTCGTCGAACATGGAAGGAACCGGATACCATAGACCCTATTCCTAAACCCCCCCCCCCATAGATACCTGGTCCCTCTGGCTGATTGGAAACGCTGGAGAATGGGTCTGTTAGTTGATATCTTTGTCGTGGGATGCACTAAAATGAACTGGGTGCCAATGTTCATCCGTCTAAGAAGGGGTCTAGAACACTGGACAGGATTGGAACGTGTGCTTATGCCTCAGCCACTTTCATGTTACGGTAATTAAATTATTTTGCTCATTAATCCCGGGTACTGAGAGAGCTGATCAGGAAACTCTCGGCTTCTCTGTCTGAGTCCATGCTTGTGGAGGATCGTAAAAGACTTTCTCCCAAGCTGGCCATCCTGTTATTATCTATTGCTAACTCTGTGAGACTAGTTTGCCATATAGGGGAATGTACCTCTTAGGCTGCTGGTTCAGGCCCATGTCTAAGAAGGCACACCTGGATGAGACTGTGTGATTTTGCAGAGCCGTTCAAGATGTCCTTTGTTAATGCCCCTTTTGAAGGCTCATCACTTTTTGGGCCTTCAGTTAGAGACGCACTCACCCGCTGGGAAAAGGACGGGAAGACATTTTCTGCCGTGGGGATCAAATTTTCTATGCCTCAGAGGTTCTTTTCGAGGAACCAACATGGAGGAAAGAAAATGTGGTTCCACAAATCCCAAGAGCTTTCCCAGGACCCACGCTAGGAGCCCCCTTCCAGAGACAAAGGTGTAGGGTTTAATGGTAGACGTCCCCCTAGGGGCAGAGGCAGCCCGCAGAACCAGGGCTTCAGGAATAATTTTCCTGACCGTGCCTATCAGCACTCCTGAAGCATTGCCCGACTGCCCATCTCTGGCAGCAGTCAGAGGTCGACTTTCCTTGTCTCCAGAAGCATAGACACTTTTGGCAAACAATTCATGGGTGCTAAACGTAATATCCAGAGGCTGTTGCATCCCCTTTTCTCTCCCCCCTCCAAACGCCAGCAAGATCCTCCCCGATGTACCACCCAGTCAGAGTGAGCAGTCAGCGTAAGAAATTCAGAAATTGCTAGTCTTCCAAAAGGTCCCGACCTAACAAAAAGGATTCAGAACTTAATACCACTTCCTTTTAGTGGCGAAAAAGACAGGAGACCTAAGACCCATACTGGATGTTGAACCTTTTATGTAAAGAAGGCGAATTTCCAAATGGTTATGGTTCAGTCCATTCTGCCTCTATTGCACAAGGACAATTGGATGTGCTCAGTAGATCTCAAGGACTCATGCTATCATATCAAAATAGCCAGGTGCTCCAGGAGATTCCTGCACTTTCAGCTGGGAACCAGTCATTTTCAGTTCAGTGCACTGCCCTTTGGGCTCAACACAACCCCTAGGTGTTCACCAAATACATGGCAGTTGTAGCAGCTCATATGAGACTCAAAGGATTCTGGGTGTTTTCATAGTTGGGCGATTGGGTCCTCTAAGCCCCCACGAGGCATCAACTTCTCCAAGCCAGAGAGTACAGGATTCAAATTTCACACTCCTGGTTATCACAATAAATTTTGACAGGTCCAGTCTGACTCTTGTGCAGTACCTAAATTTATAGGAACACAGTTATACACAAGGGATCAAATAGCTTCCCTCCCCCTGCACCGCATAACAACACTGAGGAATCCGTTTCGGGAACTACTATCTCATCCATCCTCCCCTGCTTGCCTAGTTTTACAAGTTCTGAGGCCTATGTCAGTGGTGATCTTGTTTAGTTCCTCTGGCAAGGTTCTTTATGCAAATTATTCAATGGACATTAGCAGTACAATGTACTCTGGGTCAGTCTGATAGGAACAGATAGTGGTTGACAATCTACAAATGTCACGTTTGTTGGTAGATTCTGGGTCAGTCTGATGAGAACATATAGTGGTTGACAATCTGCAAATGTCACGTTTGTTGGTGGATTCTATCAGGCAACCTCTTTTTAGGCAAGGCCTTCTCCGTTCCCCTTCCAACAGCCAAAGCGACAATGGATGTTTCCCAGTTGGAGTGGGGGGGGGGCATTGCAACGGAAAGATGTTCCAAGGCACGTGGTCCCCTGTGGAGACCAGGTTGCATGTCAGTGTTCTCAAGATGAGAACAGTCCTAACATTTTAAGCCTTTCAGGATGTTCTTCCTCTGGGGACCATTGCAATTCACACTGACAACATCTCTGTAGTCTGGTACATCAACAAGCAAGGAGAAAGCCAGTCTTACCCTTTGTGCAGAGAGGGCATGAAGGAATGGGCAATATGTTCAGACTGCCTTGTAGTTGCAGCTCGCATTCTGGGAATACCAACAAGCTGTCAGACTTGACAGATCTATTCTTATTCCGCATGAGTGGTCCCTCAATCAATCAGGGCGAACATGATCTTCAACTGCTGGAGTCAACCTTGTTGCGACCTTTTTGCCTCTCTCTCCCACTAGCAAGTACAGTGAGTTTTTCACTCTGATACCCTTCCAGGGGAGTCCCTGTACGACACACTGGTACACGATTGGCCCCGGGACTGCTTTATGAGTACCCGCCCCCCTTCAGCTGAGCCAGAAATTTCTTCAGAAGGTAAGCAGGCTGAAGAGCTTAGTCATCCTCATTGCCCCTTTCTGGCCTCGACATATATGGTTTCCCTTCCTCTGGTCTCATCTGAAATATTCTCTGTGGATACTGGAGCCATGTCAGGATCCCTTCTCTCCACTTCTGCCATAGTAAGAAAGTCCAGGCTTGCTTCCCTGGTTCATAGCATCGTCTTACCTCACAAAAGAGTTTGACTAAGAAAGTATACAACAATAATGGAAAAGGTTTGTTGTTTAGACTGCTAGCAAAAACATTGATCCGTTATCTGCAGCCTGTCTCAGATATTTTATTTTTTCTTATCACCCTGTCTGAAGTTTTTCTACCATCAAATTCCAGCTAGCGGCAATTTCTAATTTTCACACAGTTACTCAATCCCGGTCTTTGTTAACCTTTAGATTATGCATAGCATTTATGAGGGGTATTTTTTATTGAAGCCCCCCATTAAAGATCCTTTCCCACCTTGGGACCTAACAGTCGTTCTGCAGAGTTTGACTCGGTTTGAACCTCCAGCCAGTTGTGACTTGAAGTTTTTGTCATGGAAAATTATCTTTTTAGTGGCCTTTACTTCAGCAAAAAGGATTTCTGAGCTACAGGCATTATCTTCTAAATCTCCTCACATAATCTTTCATAAAGATAAGAGTTTCCTTCCATACCAATCCCTCCTTTTTGCCCAAAATAACTATAGAAAACAGCATTAACCAAATCTGTTCAGTTGCCGGTATTTTTCCCTTAAAGGAGAGTGCATTCTTCATCTCCTTGATGTTCATAGGCAAGTATGTTTTCATTTGTATAGAACAAAACAGTAAGTCAGATCAGCTGTTCATAGCCTTTTTCTGTTAACAAATTGGATAAAGCAGTTTCAGTGATCATATTGGCCAAATGGATCACTGACTGTATCACCTTCATTTATTCTCCAAGAGGTTTAGAATTACCTCGACCTCCAAAGGTGCATTCTACTAGATCTGTGGCTATGTCTTTGGCTTTTTTATCCAGAACTTCATTGATATTTTGTGCAGCAGTCACCTGGTCAAACTGTCACACCTTCGTTATGCACTACAGTTGGATGTGGTATCTAGATGCAGGGCTTCTTTTGGCTCGATGGTACTCCGGCATATCCTTCCATGAGGGCCACTCAGGAACTACGTAGCTGGGCACTCTAACCCATTCATGGGGAGGAATGAAGAGGACAACATAAGATTAGAAAGTTATGTCTTACCATAACTTGGCATTTGTGTTGTCCATCTTCTTTCCTCCTCACTTTCCCACCCAACCATCCCTCTGCCTTAGTTTTTTAAAGTATCTAGTGGAGCTTGAGGGATGCTTGTGTCCCTTATCTGAGCCTGCATTGCCTCTTTATCTTTGTCTCTCTGTCCTGCCCCTTTTATCTATGGAGGGTGAATCAGCAAACTATCTGAGGTGCTGAGGTAGGTGTAGTGCATTATGGGTCAAGGGAAGAGCATGAGAGTCAGATCCAAGTCTGGAAGAAGTGGTTGTGCCGGATCCGAGGGTTGAAACTGAGACCCATTGTTGAGGAGGAATGAAGATGGACAATACAGATGCCAAGTTTTGGTAGGACATAACATTCTACTCTAAGACTGTAATACACTCTTTTTTTTTTTTCTCCAGTCTTTTATCTTCCTTTATTTGTAACTGTATTTAAAGTAAGGGGATCAGTTGGGCTTCATTGTACTGCCCCCAAGAGTCTGACTAGTGTACTACAGTTTCTTGCCTGAGTTTTAAAGTAGATCACTTAGTCGTAACAAAAGGTTCTGAGGTCTAGAAGATGGCAACTGTTGGTATAGTTCTGTACAAGGAAAGTAATAGGAACGGTCTATGACAGCAGTGACATTGTAAGTCATGGAGAGAATCCTGAGGGAAAGCTTATTGTTACTTTCCTAGAGGATAGCTACCAACATGGGCTCATGGCCAGAAGCTACATACAAACCTGATCTAGCTTTGAGTAGATTACAGTAGAACTTCATAGGAAGAGTCCTGTAGATGTCTACCAGGACATCAGCAAAGTTTTGATTCAGTCCCACATAAGGAGCTGCCATGATATGTAGGTAGAATCAAGACTAAGGAAATGGATCGTTGCCACTAACTTGTAGGACACAAAATGAGAGACTGACAATGTTGGGGGAAAAAATGGCTAGTGGAATATCACAAGGTGGGTGAGTTCATTTAAGTCGTCTTTAAGGAAATTGGGAACTGGGTCAAAAGCTCTGATGATGACATGCACTTTTGGGAGGGAGGGGGAGTGGCAGGGGCAGAAGGGAAAAATTCTAAGGAAGGATGTTAAAAGCCCAACAGATTGGCTTAAAGGCAGTAGTTTAGGTTGTCTGTGGATGAATACAAACACTGCACCAGGACTTTATCACTCCTTGGTGCAGTTATCTGTAGAGGAGGTATGAATTACTGGCAGCAGAGCAGGAAGAGAATCTGGGTATGTTAGTCACATCTTGTCTGGGCCACACTCAGAAGCAGCATCACAGTGTGATGGAAGTGCTTCCTTGGGGAGGATAGAGTCCAGAAGCAAACAAAAGTGATACTTCTGTTGTACTGAATCCATGTCAGGCCAGCCCTTGAATATTCTAATAATTTTGGGGCTGGAAGGAGTATAGAGGTAAGCCATCAGAAGAGTACTTGGGATTAAGGAGAAAAGTAGACTAGAGTAGCTAAAATTGCCTTCAGTTGAGACCAGAAGAGACAGGAGGGATGGTGTAAATGGGTGTAGAGGGCATAGTTAGTAGGTCATAAAAACCAGCTACTCCGTGGATTTTTAAAAGTACTTTTCAGGAGGGCATGTGGATCCTGGGATAGACTGTCAGAATGAGTGTTGGGAGAGAGAGAGGGAGAACCCACTGAGCATTTCAGAAGGGTGTGGGACAAGTGCGGAAGAGTCGAGGGGAGGAATAGTAGTGGGGGGGTAGAATGTTGTACTGTTCACTTATTTCCAAGTAGAAGTGGCTAATTAAGAATCTTGTTTGTTGAAGACTTGCCTGCAGTATCTTAAAAGATTTTTTAAGAAATCCCATTGCGAAAGCATGCCTCCGATTAATGTTTTGCATCTTAGAAATGATGCAATGTTGATGTTGTGAAACGACTTTTGTGAGGTATTAATCTCTACCGTAGTTGTAATTTTGAGAGTTAAGGGGTGAGGGTTATTTTATATTTTATAATTACAGAAAAATGAATATTTTTGCTACAGTTTATACTATGTCTGTCTGATTATTTGAGTAACCTTATGTAATATGTTTATTGTATGGGTCTATGTTATGACATCAAAATGGCTAAACACTGAACGCCGTTTCAGCAACACATACAGAGCGAACTACAAGTTACGGGAATGGCCAGATCACCAATTTTTTTCCTAGGGAAAATAATCGGTAGGCCAACCAGACACGACAAACATTACAAAGTGTGGGGGGGGCTTCATCCCCCACACACCGTAAATAAATATACCAACTCTGAGATCGCACTACAGTGGGGAAAAGGGCAAATTCACGGAAACAGACAATTGATTTTTTTTTCCTTAGGGAAAAATTGGTAATCTGGCCATTTGCGTAACTTGTAGTTCACTCTTTGTGTGTCGCTGAAATAGCATTCAGTGTTTAGCCATTTCAGGGTCTTAATGTAGACCTCATTGTATCAGTGCAATGTGTTTATCTTATAAGCTTTTCCCTGATACATGACAAGAAGTTTTACATCACTTTAGTTTGGAAAATTATGTAAAAGAAATATGGAGTGAGTGTGTATAATGTCCACAAACATTTTGAATATTACTTGAATATTTGTTAAAAATATGTAAGACATGTTGCATGCCAAGAATCTAGTAGCACATTTGTATAAATGCTGTCACATGGTTATAGGTTGTAAACATTTTGCTCATCTACCTTTAATATTAATGGTAGTTATGAATTAGTTGCTTATCCATAACTGCTAGATCACACTTGTCTATGGATGTGTTCCTGTTATGAACCTTGTTTCACTTAACATTTTTGTTTGCTGTCACCCTTTGCTTGTGTGGACTCGCACCTAAAGTATTGCATGCAAGTTTGTGATTCCCATATTACTGAAACTATGAAGAGTGTTTTGTACAACTCTATACAGTTGTCATGCCATGCACATAGCCTACGAAATGAGAGTTGTTCTACAATATTGTCAGTTTGCAGTTGACAGTTTGCTTTCTAATGCCAGTATTACCAGCTCTTTGAGATGTTGCTGTTGGTATGTAAATACTGCTAATGTTCATAATTGTGTAACTGTGTGCATAGTGGAGAGAGAGTTACCATACTGGTAAGTGTGAACTTGTTGCAGTCAGCAACAACACTAGTTGTCCTTCTGTTCTCATGTTGCGGTATTCTTACTGTGGGATCCTCTGCCTCAGGCGACCCGAGTGTTGGCTCCTGTGCAAAAGTTCAAGCCTGGTTGCTGCTTGTCCGTGGGACATCACATGGAGGGCCATAAACGCGACGTTTGCACTCACAGACCTCATAACTTTTCTGATGCAGTCAAATGTCAGATCGATCACTTTGCTCTGCTGTCTTCAAAACATCTAAAGATAAGTACCCCGTTGGTGAAACCTTATTATCCTTGCTTGTGCTTTGGTTGTTGCTTTTCTCCTTAGCCGATGTCTGCTAGGAAGGGGAAATGTAGGAGCAGATGTCAAATTCCGCACAAAGATTCCCATGAACTCTTTTCTGTTTAAGCTGGGAACATGACCATACTGCCTGTAACATCTGCCAGTCGTTCGTTCTCAAAACTCTCCGCAGTCGTCTGGCAGCCCTAAATTATACCTAAAGAACCAGAGGTTAAAAGGACTAGCTTTATTTTTTTTATTTATTTATTTTACATTTGTTGACCGGGAAAGTCCAACTGGGTATATGCCCATTTTCAGCGGAGGCCCGGGTAGAAAAGCTCCATATATTCAGACATATGAGATATGCATAATATGAGTACAATCTAGCATATCAGATGAAAAAAGAAACAGTATAATTATAGTAAAGACACAGTTCAACTGGAGAAATTACCTATATGTCAGAGTATATCACAAGGAAGGCTCCATATATTCAGACAAGCAAAATTTCACGTAATATAAGAGTATAATCTAGCATTTCAGAGGGAAAAAAAACAGTGCATTTATAGCAAAGACACAGTCTGGCAGGTAATGACATATGTCAGAGTATAATAACAGTATAAGGTGCAAGACATTTGCCAAGTAGTATTAATTTCTCACATAGGGAAAAGAGTAAACATTATACTGCAATCATCTGCTAGTTAAAGGATATGAAATAGTAATGAAATACTGATAACCTGTTGACAGCTAATAGTAGAGCTGGCAGCTAAGTAGTGGTACAGGAGAAAGGGGGGGTAGTTGGGGTATGGAGAAGGACATTGCCAGTGAAATTTTAGGTGTGCTTTAAGAGCATTTTTGAAGAGACTGCTGGAAGGGAGGGTAGTTATGGCAGTGGGAAGAGAGTTCCAGATTTTGGATATGGAGTAGGAGAATAGCGCTTCCCCTGCAGAGTTGTTGGGTTTGGTGACTTGGAGTAGATTTTTGTTGCAGGAGCGAAGGAGTCTGGAGGATTGGTAGGGTTGGAGAAGTGTATGAAGTGAGGGAATTTTTAAGAAGGTGGTTTACAAGTTTATGAGCAAAGGTAAGTTGGGTTAGGTGTAGGAGTTGAGGGAGCTCAAGCCAGTCTAGGTTTCTAAGGGGGAGACAGTGGTGACTGCGGTGGGAGTCCCCTGATGCAAATTTTGCAATTTTATTGTAGCAGGCTTCAAGTTTCTTTAGGTCTGATTGTCGAAGATTTGTGAGTATGGGTGATGCATAGAGTAGGGTTGAGATTAGTTGGGAAGTTGCGGTAGAGATTTTGGCTGGTTTGGTTAGGTATTGTTGGTTTCTGTACAAGGCACCCATTTTTTTTGTGGACTTTATTGTGAGTGATGTGTGTGTCATATTTAAGTTTGTTGTCAATCTTTACACCGAGTAGCTTAGTGTGGGCTGTTGGTGAGGTGGAAGTGTTGTGTTTGGCAAGTATGTTGAAATGGGGGATGTTCGGAGTAGATTTTGAGGGCTGAAAGATGAGGAGTTTGGTCTTATTTAGGTTGAGGAGTTGAGCATTTAATAGCCAACTTTCAACGAAAGAGAAAGATGCTTGAGTGATCTGTTTATGAATGGATCCAGAGTCAGCCATCCAGGCGGAGCCGCCTAAAAAGAAGGCCAAACTTTCAAGGCGTACCACTTCTCCTCTGTTGTCGGTGCTCCCGCCAACCGCTGATTTATAGGAGTTGAGGGACGTCCGCTAGAACGGGCACCTTCAGCAACTACCCTCAAGGAAGCCGCTTCCAAAGTACTGGTAGGCATGTCCAATGAGAATATTCCGACGTCAGCTCCTGCCGGGGTCGAGGGGACACCAGGCTCCACCGGACGCCCATCCACGATCCAGGACTCTGAAACTTCACCCACAGGCCACATCCTGTAAAAGTAGGCCCTCGGCATCTACCAAGTCGACTCCCTTAAAAAAGAAACCAATGGTTAAACATTTATTTGCTCCTTCTGAGGAACAACCTGACTGGTGATCCTTTTAACAATCCTTGCTGTAGACCTTCATGGTCCTTAGGCCCTCAGAATCCACAGCAGCCACATTGCTTGTCCTAAGCTCTAGGCCTGCCTCAGCTGCCTCTATCCTTCCTACCCTTCCCCCAGGAGGAAGAAACCTCCTTCTCTTCCTTTTCTGAGTTAGTTACCTACTCCTCTCAAATAGCTTCTCCCTTGGACTATTACCTCCCAGAGGAGGACTCCGTTGAGGGACACCCCCCCCCCCCCCACACAGAGGATATTACTTTTGGAGAAACTATTACTAAAACGTAGGAGGACTTTAAATGAGATACAGCTCAGATGACAGAAACTCAAAAAAGGTATTTTGAGTTGCTCCAGGTGGAATCACCCTCCATAACAGCTATCCCTCCTTTGATTCCAGCATACCTGGAAGCCTTTGCATCATCTTCAGAGACTCCTGATTCTCAACCTCCTGCTCCCAAGAGACTTGACCATTTTTATAAGGTCCTTGACGAGCCCAAATTTCTTGTAAAGCCCCCCTTGGCAGACCCTGCAGTTATAGCAGTGGTCCCTGACAAGCAGTCCAGACCTATTCCTTCATCCTCACTCTTGCTTGCTTTCGGACAAGGATAGCAAGGTAATGGACAGGCTGGGGAAAAATACCTATACCTCTTTTGCTCTGGCCTTTAGCACAGTTAATTACCAAACCCACATGGTCAGATATGCCGTAGATTTGGTTTCACAGGCTTCCTCCTTACTGTCCTCCTTGCCTGACTCCTGAAACCAGTCACAAATGGCATCCAAGCTGTCCCTGGCATCTCAGGTAGCCAGACAGTCAAAGTGCATCTGTGATGCATCTGAGGCCTCTGCAAGATATGCAGCATTAGCTTCTGTTTTACACAGATATTCAAGGCTTCGACTACAGTCCCTGCCTGAAGACTTCAAGATCAAGATTTTGGATGCACCCCTGGACACTAAATTCCTTTTTGGAAAGCAGTCTGCTGATCTGTTTAAAAGCCTCCAGGAGAAGAGTAAGGAACTCCACAACCTAAAATACTTATTGGTCTCCCCAGTACCAAAATTTTATAGAAATTATCCTGCAAAGACCTCCTTTGTCAGGAGAGCCCCTGCTCCATTCACCTCCAGACATAGAGTAGTGTCCAGGAAAACAACCACCCCAAGGGCAGCCCTTCCACAGCCTCCTCAACAGGCAGCCCTTTCAGAACAGGAATAATAATGCGTGATGCCTCCGCTACCTTCCCCTCTCATCCCTTTTCTCTCGCTTTCTCCCCCTTCTGGAAGGAAGTCACTTCAGAGTGCTGGGTCCTGACAATAGTGGAAAAAAGGTACTTCATGTCTTGGCAGGAAAAACCCATTCCACTAGGCATCCTCTTCCATCCCAAGAACCAACTACACCTAATCCCTCAGATTATTCAAGATCTTTTCGCCCAGGGGACCATAGATCCCCTTCCCCCAGGCCAAGAAGGAAAAGGGTTCTACTCCAGGTTGTTCCTAGTACCAAAAAAGGATGGCCCTTGGAGGTTCCTTCCTTCAGAATACTATCCTTTCAAAACCTTCTTCCACATTTGCCACCCAAGGCTTTCATGGCCACTTTGGACTTTGAAGGAGGCTTATCTCCACATACATATCCACCCAAACCACAGGAAGTATCTGTGGTTTGCTGGACCCAGTTCACACTTTCAATTTACTGCCTTCCCCTTTGTTTAGATAAACTAACGTGCTTAGCCCCAGCAGTAGCCTACTGCAGGACCAAGGGCATTCACATCTACCCCTACCTAGACGACATCCTCATTCTTGCAGAAGGAGAAGACGCCCTCAGAAATCATCTGCTCCTCTCCATGTCACTGCTCCAGCGGTTGGGATTTACACTCAATCTGAAAAAATCATCCCTCACCCCAGCACAGGGCAAAATCTTCTTGAGATGCAGAATAAGGACAGACCTGATGAAGGCTTTCCTCCTTCAGGACAAGGTAACCTCCCTGGTCAGCCACTTCCAGGACCTTCTTCTGGTCAACCATCTGTCAGCCAGGCAATTCATGAGCCTCCTAGGCCTTATGGCAGCCACAATTCTTATGCTGCCTCTAGCCAGGTTGCGCATGAGGAAGTTAGTGTTATCTGAAGAATGTGTGGTCATAACACAGTCACCCACTGGACTTTCATATACCCTTCCTTCCATGCCCAAAGTCAGAATTGCAGTGGTAGATTCAGCAAGCACAACAAAATTCAGGCCTTATCCCTATAACCCACCACGCCAACACAACTAATGCACACAGATGCTTCAGATCTATGCTGGGGAGCAACTATATAATGACCTCAACGTACAAGGACCATGGGAGCCTCCAGAGAAAGCACAACAACGTAAGGGAGATGACAACTGCAGTTCACCTATCCCTGCAGGCCTTCCTCCCTCTCATGCAACCAGGCCCCCTGCAGATCTTCACAGACAACACCACTGTAATGTGGTACATCAACAAACAAGAGGGGACTAGGTCTTGCTTGCTCTGCAGGCTGTCAATGTAAACATGAGAGTTAGCCTCTCAGAACAACATTTCACTGCAGGCAGTCTATATTCCATCCCGGGACAACCACTAGGTGGATGCTATCATTCTCTCTGCATCACGAGTGGATGTTGCAGAGATGCATTCCTAGACATTGTCCACCAGTGGGGCACACCTCAGATAGATTTATTTGCCTCCCCCTGGAGCAGACCATTGAAAATCTTCTGTGGCAAGGACCCCTCCCCACTAGCTTGGCGATTGGACGCCTTCACCATCTCACGGAAGGGACTGTTTCTGGATGCTTTCCCTCCCTTCCCTCTCGTTCAGAAAGTCCTCCTAAAAATCAGGAAGGACATGCCAAAAATCTTTCTGGTGACTGCCTATTGGCCAAGGCAGCATTGGTTCCTCCTTCTTCAATTTCTTGCCAAGGGCAGTCACTACAAGTTGCCTCACAAGGTGGACCTGCTCACACAACAGAAGGGATCTGTCATTCACCCACACCTAGAGATACTTTGCTTAACCCTCTGGGGTGATAAACGTTTAATTCCCTTCAGACACTGTTACACTGAGGGCGTGCTATCTATCCTGCAGGAGGCTAGGAAACCCAATACCAGGAGGTCCTACATTTCAAAGTGGGAAAGGTTCTCCAAATGGTGTCTCCAAAAGCATAGGGACCCCTTTCAAGTGGATGTTCCTCTAGTCTTAGCCTGTGTGTGTGAGTTCATAAAATCAGACCTTTCATATTATTCAGTGAAGGTTCACTTATCTGCTTTCTCTGCCTGCTTACTTCTGGACCCTACTGTACTCTCCAGACTGGATGTTAAACTATTCTTAAAAGAGGTCCTGCAAATTAGGCTAATAAAGAAGCCTATCCTGCCACCTTGGGACCTAAACTATGTTCTAGAAAAAAATTATACTTGCCCCATTCGAGACAGCCAGCTTTGCCTCCCTGCAGATGCACACATGGAAAACAGTCCTGCTGGTAGCCCTTACCTCAGCCAGAAGGGTGTCAGAATTACAAGCACTAATGGCATCCCCACCCTACACTATCTTCCACAAAGATAGGGTGACCCTGTGCACCAACCCCTCCGTTGATTCCCAAAGTGGTCAATGAGCTTTCACTAAATTAGTCTATTCACTTAGCCATCTTCTTTCCTTCTCCTAAAAATGACCGTGAGAGAATACTCCACTCCCTTGATGTCCACAGGTAACTAAGGTTCTATTTGGGCAAAACCAAGGCCATTAGAAAGTCTAATCAGCTCTGTGCCCTTCTATCCCAGGGCCTTGGACAAGGCAGTAGCCAAACAATTTCCTGCTGGGTAAAGAAAACTAAATCTACTTCTGCTATTCCTGCCATGCAAAATAATTGCCTCAATGTGTCAAGGCACACTGTACAAGAGCTGTAGCTTCTTCTGGGGGCTTTCTAAAAGGTCTGGACACAACTGCCATCCTTCAGGCAGCCATCTGGTCTTCCATACGTACCTTCACTAAGTATTACAAACTGGACCATATTTCTAAAGCCAGAGCAGGATTTGAAAGAGCAATCCTGCAGGGATCCTGGAATCTGCTACTTCTTACTCCACCCTGCCTCCTTCTTCAGCTGTGGTACTCTCCCACAGTAAGAATACTGCAACAATGAGAATATAGAATAGTTTTGTAAAATCTTACCATAACCATGGATGTCCTTCTCTTCCATGTTACAGTATTCCTTCCCTCCTTGCTAGTGTCCTTCATTGCATTTCACCTGTTTAGAGGGCATCATTGGGCACTACCTAGACTATGGTCTGACTGGGCAGTTGGTTACATTTCTCATGTCTAGAAGGCATCATTTGGCACTACCTAGACTACTGTCCGACTGGGCAGGCAGTCAGTTCTGAGGTCTGTGCGTGCAGACGTCACATTTAAGGCCCCTGGTTTTTGGCCCTGCGTGTGATGTCCCACGCACTAGCAGCAGCCAGGCTTGAGCATTTGTGTAGGAGCTGATGTTCTGGTCGCCTGAGGGCAGGGGATCCCACAGTAAGAATACTGCAACATGGAAGAGGAGGACATCTATGGTTATGGTAAGATTTTATACAACTACCACCCCCCCCCCCCCCAGTGTGTGCAGGTACGCACACAGACACCTTAGCTCACCATTGCCACCAGTAACTGAAAGTCATTCTCACTGAAGAGAAGAAAGGACCAGAATAATGTAGTTCAGCAAGTCCATCTGGGCTGTTAAAACCTTGACTGCCTAATGGTGAGAAAAAAAGGGCTTATAGTAATGCACTTAATTTTGCCAGCTTTGTGTAAACAAGTAAAGGTGGTGCACCCCTTCCACAAACCAACCCCCCACAGGAAGGAGTCAAACCAAACAATCATACATTTATTTAAATAAAGCATTTGCCAGCTTGTATGCTCACAGATTTTTCTAAGTAACCTGGATATGGTGACCTGAAGTGGTGGTGGAAAGAAGCACTGACCATAGTAATGTACTTCACCATAATGGCAACAATGATTGTGCTTCTCCCCAAGTGTATTTGTGCAAACGCATACAGCTGTAAAAAGATGGATGTCGTGTTGCCATCTGTAACTCAAAAGCCCATTGGCTGTCCAGGTCACATGCTTACAATAACTGTGACTGGGTAATGGAAAGAGGCACTGACTATAATAATGCATTTTAATTTGTGGAAAACATTGGCCGCCTTTCCTTTCGGCAGTACAATGCAAACAGTACTACATTTAGCTGTATATTTCTACAGTACCTCAGTGCCACACTAATTTGTCTGCATTGTTTAGATACATTAAACCTGACTGTCTGGCAGAGAGAAAAATGTCAGTATTAATATGTTTGAGCCTGTTGCAAACAAAGCCAGCACTACCCTCCTACCTACTTGTGCACACACCAAGGAGAGATTAGCAGTACTCCATCTAGTAATGGACTTTAGCTTGTTACCACTAGTAAATAAAAGCCAAGCTCACAGTCCTACTCAATTAAGTGCATTAACCTGGTTGGTTTGTGAACAGAAAAGAAAAATCACACGTTGTATTGCATTTTGTGTATTGCAAACAGCAACAACAGCAGAATCCTCCCCACTCCACACGCGCACGCACACACAACACACACACATGCGAAC